>NC_143582.1:10411680-10565965 GCF_048544385.1 Mastigoproctus giganteus
TCATAATGGCATAATTCAAGAAAAAAGATTTGTTTCTGAATGTGTGTAAAACTAAAACTATGGTGATAATCTTGGTTCCAGTAAAGTGAAGGTTAATGGGCAAGTTATCAAAGAAGTTGATGAATTTGATTACTTAGGGTCAAGAATAAATAAAAATAGTGACTGCTCAAATGATGCAAAGAGACGACAGGTAATTGCTAAATCATTGATCACTGATCTGACAAAATTATGGAGAGATCAAGATCTTCCCCTAATGACAAAACTGAGAATCATTGATTCATTAATTTTTCCAGTTTCCACTTATGGATGTGAAGGATGGTATCTGAAAAGAGTTGACAGGAAGAAAATTGAGGCATTTGAAATGTGGTGTTTCAGGAGGATATTGCGTATTTCTTACCTTGATCGAAGAACAAATGAGTGGGTATTGAATAAATTAGGCAGGCCTAAAATTCTTCTTCATAGCATAAACAAAAGAAAACTCAAGTTTTTTGGACATATAGTAAGAAGGGAAAACTTTCTGTTGAAGATAATGGAAGGAAAACTTGAGGGGAAGAGGGCAGAGGAAGACCTGCAACTAGGTGGAAGGATGGGATCAGTGAACTTCTGGCTATATAACACTTTGCAATGCTGCTCGTAGAGCACATAATCAATGCAGTTGGAGGAATTTGTTGGTGGCCACAACAGCTCCTCAGGGAGATATGTGACAGGAAGAAGAACCTTGACCGAAATACTGCCACAATCTTATAGATATGCTGACTTTTCAGTGAATAAGGAATGTCTTATGATTATAGAAATGGGATAATACTACTATATATGTATTATTTTCCGGTTAAATATTGTTTTTATCTGTGCTCATAAGCCTTTCTTCTAAGCTCTGTAAGCTTAGAAGATTTGTTTCACTTATTTCCTGCAGAAGTGTGCTTTCTTTATTTACTTTTATAAGCAAATTGTTATATCTGCTTACATACCATTCCACTCAATTTGGCACTCAGTTTCCTTTCCAAAAGTACAGACTTTTAGAAGACAGTATTTATCACAAAAAAAGCAAATGGAAATTGCATATTTGTTTCAGACCATAATTCATTTTGAAACAGTTAATATTTGCCTAACCAGTAATATTTTTCACTTTGGTTGTCACTGGACTAGGCAATGGTTAGTTTAGCCTTCTGACATAGGAAGCTTTCAATTTATGGGATTAATTTACTTTCCCCTTCCCTCCCCTACCCTCTCATAATGCACTCAATAAAGAAAACATTTAATACTTGCAGAAGAAGAGCACCACTTTCAGCTGGTTACTGTGATAAGCACAATAATGTATCAGCTGAGTGAGTTTGAAATGATGGCAAGCTGCCACATACATGCGTTATGATGAGTTCATAAGCAGCATGTGATAGAAATTGAAAAGAGCTGTGTATTTGGAAATAAATGGAATAAGTAGTATGGGTGGAAATGTTTAATCCAATTGCTCTCTCTCTCTCTCTCACACACACACACACACACACACACACACACACACACACACACACACACACACACACACACACACACACACACACACACACACTCATACACAGGAGAAGGACATTTTATGGATTTTTTTTAAGATAGGCCAGTGCAAGGCTTAATATCAAAATAATGGTAGCAGTACAAATGTGAAAAAATAGCCTTTATAAATTCTGAAGAAGTTATAAATGTGTTGATACTAAGAAAAGAGAAATCTGGTCTTATTTAGAGATCTCTTATTATTTAAGAAGCATGTGTGAAAAGAAAACTAAATTCTTTTGAAAAAAATAAGACAGGATTGGATTTTTATCAACACTGAATTTACAAGATCATGCATCTACATTAACCATTTGGAGGAAGACGCACATTCAGTTACTGGTGGTCCATATTTTATACCAGTATTTCTCTGCCTTTTTGCCTGAACCTGAAATTTATTTTGGCAGTCCAAAAAATCATGTATACCTGATGCTCAGTTAACTTACACAATGCATTCTTCAAAATATGCATGTTAACTTTATATATATGCTAAATGAACATTAATTTCCAATATAAACTTATGTAACTTGCCAAGGTACATTTCCAAAGATTTTGAATAATTTGATTTTTTATACATACATTTTTTGTCAATCCTTATTTTCAAAAGTGTTTCCATTTCTTCCATTATGCTGCTATGCACAAAGCGTAAATTATTTACTAACTGCTTCAACTCATTTACACATAGGCGCCTCCGTAGCCAGATGGGAAGGAGCAGCATGGTGTAGCATACACTTCTTGATTAGACCGGGGTTCGAGCACATCACCACCAAACACGGAGGATGCGGAAAGGTCAGGGAATGACCACCGCATATCCCGGAGCAATATGGCCTTAGTTGCTAATGCTCCTAAAAACCAAATAACAACAACAACATTTACACATATTTCATAATTATTAGTGTTAGTAGTGGCATACAATACAAGAAAGCTTATAAAGCATCAGCCAAAAAAAAAAAAAAAAAAAAAGTGTTGTTGAGTGAGCTAATCCTAACTCATGGCTGAGAGAAATGCCATGCCTTCACCACTATTATCTCTTCTTATTATTTTCATTTTCTCTTCAAAAGTAATTGCCTGTCTTTTCTTTTTCATCCTACCCCTTTCAGGAGCACCCTCACTTTTTTTTCTTTCCTTTCAATCTCATTCACGTGATAAAAAAAACTTTTACTTAGACTAAAACAGTGAAAATTGAGATCACCTAACTACAACAGCAACACTTGAGACTACCAAAATGATACTGAAAGCAAAACCTTTATTTCAATTTTGCTTTTTTCAACTTGTGAAAAAAGATTATATATATAATCTTTCTTCACAAGTGACACAATGTTTACGAATCTTGTATAAAAATACACGTGAGGTGTGCACAAACTGCCGAAGCTAACAATACTGCATTAAAACTTTTAATCTAGGGATTTATTTCCATGCAAACTATATGGAAAAAAGTTATAATTGCTGGCTTTCTGTTTATCCAATTTTAATGAAATTTAGGATGGCTTGGAAAATCTTTCCAAACTCCTAAATATAAAATTTCATAAAAATAAGTCTGCTGGGAGTTGAGTTGTTATATGCAGACAGACAGAAATGGGGAAGACAGTAGGCACTTATGCATATACACTGTCCAGTGAAAGCATTATGACCACCCCTTGATTTAGCAATTGGCCGTTCCTCCTCACCTGATGGCACACACGTTGCAGTAAGAACCAGTAAATGTGATACTGCAGATCCGTGGTATGCAGTCCATATAAAGTACTTGATCAACATGGGCAAAGGACGTGATTTGATGGACTTTGTAAAAGGGATGATTGTCAGTGGCAGTATTAGAGAAACTGAAGCCAGTGGTATGAAGCCACACCTCATGATGGTCATAGTGAACATAGGCTGTGCCTTGTGCAAACTGATAGAAGGAAAATGATGAAATAGATAACCAGGGGATAACCAGCAGTGTTTCTAAGACTACAATCCAACAAACCCTTCTCTGTATAGGCTTCTGCAGTAAGTGCCTGGTCAAGGTAGGTCTACCTTGATTACAGCCACCTGCTTCCAGCAGTGCCTAAAGTTCACATCTGGATGGCATCACTGGACCACTGAAGACTGGGAAAAAAGTTAACTTTTCCAATGAATCACATTTCCTTCTATGTTATGTGGATGGTAGATGAAGGGTACAGCAACAAACTGAAGAGAGGAATTGCTCTGATGTCCTGGTCCAACAGAATCAGGCAGGTAGTGGCAATGTTTTGGTATGGGGATGTTTTCCTAGGAATCTCTTAAAGCCCTCATATCCCTAGACTGCCCTCTGAATACTAAAAACTACCTATCCATTGTGGCTAATCAAGTATATTCTTTCATGATCCATGGACCATCTCCCCGGCTGGTACAGGTGTGTTCGGGTAGGATAATGCACCCTGTCACTTTGTCAGTATTGTTCGAGAGTGGTTTTCTGAAAATGAAAGTGATTTCCAGGTGCTACCTTGGGCACTGAATTTGCTGGATATGAAACCCATAGAACATGTCTAGGAGTAAATGGTTCAACAGCTCTGGTGACTGGATCATCTACCACTGACTACTGCAGATCTATGAGACAATCCTGGAAACGTGCTACAACATACCTCTTGCATTCAGAGGCCTTATAGAGTCCATGCCTTGCCACAGGCAGCAGTACTGGTAGCAAGAGGAGGATAATGTTTTGGACTGTGTGTGTGTGTGTGTGTGTGTGTGTGTGTGTGTGTGTGTGTGTGCGCACATAAACACAATGTAGTAAATTTATACACATACAAAGCTTGTACACATCTTGACAGGGACTCCATAAGGTGTTATAGTGTGTCTTGTGATATGATACTTTAAGCTGTGGCATTCTTTTTAAAAATGTTTATCTTTATTTTCATTTTTTTATTTTTTGGTTTGATTATTCTATTACTTTGAAAACACACACACACACACACACACACACACACACACACACACACACACACACACACACACACACAGATATATAAATTAGAATAAGGTTTTAAATAATGCCAGCAGTATGGCAAGACAAGAGCGAAAAAACAAATTTAAACCTAGATTCAAATCTAACAGGGAGGGAAAAGAAAGGTAACAAGAATAAAAATATATTGCAACGGAAACTCTAATAATTTAGAAAATCTAATTATACGAATAATAATTCATTGAAATTTAAAGCCAATTAAATAGAAATTTAGCGGTGCCCCCTCTGATGGGCACCAGGTCCAAATTTATGTGAAATATCACCAAACAGAGATTTAAACCATTGACAATAAAACAAAATAAAACAAAAATAAAAAATAGACTGACCATTATGCCCCATCTCAACAGAGGACCACAAGGCCAATAATGGTCAGGGAATTGCTGCATTTCGAACGCTAAACAAATCGCCGCAAAAGCGAAACGATCGCAAGATCAGTCTGCCACACCGATCCCCAGATCGAACTGCCAATGCAGGGAATTTAATTGGCTTTAAATTTCAATGAATTATTATTCGTATAATTAGATTTTCTAAATTATTAGAGTTTCCGTTGCAATATATTTTTATTCTTGTTACCTTTCTTTTCCCTCCCTGTTAGATTTGAATCTAGGTTTAAATTTGTTTTTTCGCTCTTGTCTTGCCGTACTGCTGGCATTATTTAAAACCTTATTCTAATTTATATGACTGTATTTCAAGCATCATGTAGAGGAATATGCTTTTTGCTGCCTCTGAGGTGTGCTGTACCCTCCTTTTTATTTTTATTAAGTAATACTTCTTTTCCAACATTATTTAAATATAATTATATATATATATATATCCAAGTATGTAAAAAGCAAATAGGATAGTTAATTTATATCTAATTTATAATATTATTTCTAATATATATTAAATTGTCACAGATCCGATTAATGCCATCAAAAACGATTAAACATTACATCCGTCTGTATATTATTTAAGTTAATGGTGGTAAGTTATAGTGTATAAAATGAAATGAAAGCTAGTAAGAAAGCTTCTCAAGAAAAACCAAAAACCCATGCGGGTGCCCAACGTAACCTGGAAAAAATATATATATGTCAAAAAGCAAAGCAAGGAAAATCTTGCATATCAATAACAAAAATAAGCAATAAAAATGTACAATTAAAATGTTAATTATAGGCGATAAGATACATTGAAAGGGACTTTTTCGAGGGCTAACCCTTTCAGTGTATCAACCATAATTAACGAGCTATCCGTTTCTGTAGTCATCGTCCAGCATAACTTGTCTGAATGATGGTAAAAATAGCCAGATAGTGACTTTAATGAGATAAATAATATATAAATATATTAAGCAAAGGTATTTATGTTGATATATTGCAATTTAGCAGCAAGCTGCAAGATGACTGTTAACCCGACGGATAGTCAAAATTTAAATTAGAGAAAGAGATACATCTATTTTTAGGCTTATGTGTGTAGTTTATAATATATGTAGTCTAAACGATTGCCAAGTAACAGTAGAAGCTTGCGCTAACTAAGGCGACGGAAAAAAGTAAAAGTATAGATATAGTACCCCAATCCCCCTCGAATACTCTAATAGTTCATGAGGTATGAAAAATAGGGATAAAAAAGCATAGAAAAAGTTAAATCATAAATTAACTTGGATACAACCGGGAGCGTAAATTCCCGACCCTTATAGTAAGGGATCCTGGTTATGGCAAGCAATGTAAAGACAATTAGAATGCGTTAAAATTACGTTGAAAAAATAATAAAAGCTTACCACCGTATGGCCAAAGTACTAAAACCGTGTGAATTGGCACGTGTAGAATATATACCTACCGACCGAAGCCCCCCCCCCAGGAAAAGTAGTTGATATCGTTGAACGCTATAATTAGTTTTAATATATGCAGCGCCCTCTGCAGTTTTTATATGCTGCATAAAGATATACATAGAAAGGCCAACAAATAGATATCTCTCGAAGTCGTTGTAGATGTTAACAGAATAAGTTCCTACCCATAGAGCAAATATAGGTACGACGTTTTTAATGCGTGTAAGCTATATAAAACTTACTCCATGTGCAGTGCCTACTATTTACATACATACATGTCCAACAAAAGCTACGTAAGCCAAAGTAACTACCACGAAAAAACCCACAAAGGCTATGCTGTATCAGTGCCGGTTTAAGACTTTATCCATAATATATTGTGTGTTAAGGTTATAGTGTCCTTTGTTGTTTGCTATCAATATGGCCTTATAAAGATATCGTGCAATTATGTAGTGTGGGAAGCAATTTTTTAATAACTTAGATCTGAAATCTAAGTGTATCTATAATGTAATCAGTCTTGTTACATATGCATAATCTTCTGATACCTTGTGTGATTATGATATTGTGATGTATCTGTTTAGAGATGTTAGAGTTCCAGTTGGTGAGGTCTATAGAATTGAAATGAAAATCTTTACGTTTGTCGTACAGCTTGGTGTGAACCATATTATTAACTATCCGCATATCTAAGTCTAGGAAGATAGCTAATTTGGAACTGTTTGTGTTAGTACGTTCTAATATTAATTCTGGTGGATAGTATTTAATTGCTTCTGTAAGGAAATCTGGCATGTTAAAAACTATCAAATCATCTATATATCTGTATATAATAATATTGTGTTTAAAGTTATTTTCAAAGTGGTGTAGGTATAGATTAGCCACTAAACAAGAGCTACATGCACCCATAGGTATACCTGTGTGTTTCCTATATAAGTTACTGCCATTAAATATGTAGTTGTTGAAAATACAAAGGTTAATAAGGTCATCCCAGTAGTATTTCTCACAAGGTAAAATATATTTATATTTATTATAATAATCACTAAACACCGTTTTTAGGCTGTTATGAGGGAAACTAGTAAACAAGTTACTGAAGTCAAATGTATTGATATGTTCTATCGTATTTATTTCTACGTTACTATTAATGTAATTTAATACCGGTCTATTATTGAGAATAATTTTGGAATGACCAATGTTATCAGAAATAGTTTGAAGTAAATTAACGAGTTTGCTATGCGGAATCTTAGCGTAGCTATCCCTACACGAAGTTATAAATCTAAAATCGGTAGGAGTTTTATGAAATTTAGGTATACAGTATATGTATGGATATATGGTGTTATGGTTAGTTAGCTTTAATTTTTTATGCCAAGCCCGTATTTTCTTGGTAATAGAGTTATGTTTGTCTGTTACTAATTTGTAAGTGGTACTATTGTTAAGTCCGTTTAATAATATGGTAGTGTAAAATTTTTTACATATAATACTGTAGTTATTAGAGGCTTTATCAATAGTAGTAAGTATAAACTTATTTTGTATCATTTTAAGCTTCTGTTTAATTATAGCTAGATTAAAAACCTTAGTAGGTGGTAGTTTATTGCATATGGACCTTATCTGTTTCTTGATAGCCTGGAAAGTAAGTGTAAGCCACATGTGGAAGGCTTCTAAGGATATGTTATATTTGTAAGATAATTTTAGGCTGAATTTCATTAGATCTGAATGTAGTTGCTTAATGATGGCGTTGGTATTAATATAGGTTTTTGGTCGAAATTTAAATCCAAATGAAAGAATCTCGCGCAGCTCAGCATAGTCTATGATGCTGAAATCTCCGGTGATAATGTGTTTATGGTGTTTGTCCACATAGGCCTGATATTGCGGTAAATGGCAAAAGCATACCACCTCAATATCACTATTGGCAAGGTTGGTAGCTGTTTTTTTGTAATTACAGACTGTAAGTCCAAACAGTTTGTTATAACTGAATCTGGTGCATATCTGTGCATTTGTAATAGGCAAATCACTTTTGTATAAGTTGATAATCTTATCTAAGCAAACATAATCCAATAATGCGTTGCTGAATTTAATGTTGATATATTCATATGTAACCTTAGTTTTTTTATTATTCAACATAAATTTAAATATATCCTTAAGTAGGTGGTTAAGGTGTAAATTATTATGCCTATAGGTATAGTTGATTGTGGCAAGCGCTCGGAGTTTACTATGCTTCAACCCAAATATAAAATCATGAATCTGTTTGACCTGTATAATAGGATTATCCCAATTTATTAACATGTCAGTAAAATCGTCTGTTATATTTCGTGTGCGGGCTTTTTTGCTATTATAAGTTTTTATTATTCTGTTAGCTTTGGGTCTTTTTACTATTTGAAACAGGCTATATATACAGGTCTCGTTTATATTATTGTTGGTGTAGCAGTGTCCATTAAATTTATTATTAAGGCCGTATGGATATAGGGTTTTATATTTTAATATATTAATATTTTCAATTTCTAACCTAGTACTGTGGTTTCTTTCAATAGCTAATATAGTAATAGTGGTATTGCTAAAGCTGTGTACTTGAAAGTGCTGTAGTTCAATGTCTTTAATATTTACAAAATTTTTAATGTGAGATCTATGCACATTAATTCTAATATGTAGTTCCCCTCCAGTTTGCCCAATATATTTTGCTTCACATAAGTTGCAATTAATGAGGTACACGACCCCACTAGCATGGCAAAAGACAGGAGTGTCAAGGTTATTAGTACTGTGGTTATTGCTCATGTATGGGCAGGTCTGACATAGTGTATTGTTACAACTACTGAATTTTAGATAGCTGCTATTATGTTTATTGCAAGTTACTAGCTCTGTCGGATCGGGAGTATTAGTGTCAACAGCAAAAGAATCGCAGGCAATATCAGTAAGCGCCACATGTTTATTACCAGCTGCTAGCTCTGTCAAATCGGGAGTAGTGATGTCTACAGCTATAGGATCGCAGGCAATATCAGTAGGAGCCTCAACATTAGCACAACGTATATTCTGTTGGACAGCAGCATTAGATGCTGTATGGCTAGTAGAAAAACTTGTCGGATCACCCTGAGCCCCAGTGATATCCGCGGTACAGTTTATCCTACGCGACCGACGTAGTATTTTATTATTCTTATTTGTGTAGAAACTCATGATAGTATAATTATCAAATGTGTGCATACATATAAAGAATTGCCAGAAAACATCAGAAGACCCAAACAAGGCCAAAGTCATCTGAGAAGCCAAATATACCAGCTGTAAATAATAGTACTAAGAAGTGTTAGCATACGTATATACCTTATTAAGAAGTGTTAGCATATGGAACTGGCTGTTCAACATTCGACTATTTGGAGAGTGTTGCGAGAACATCAACTGTATCCTTACCATCTGCAACGGGTACAGGCCTTGTCACCAGCAGATTGCCCTGCGTGAATAACGTTCTGCCAGTGGTTCTTGCAGCAGTGTGGTACAATTCCTCACTTTCCTGCCTTAGTGATATTCACAGATGAAGCACAGTTCACACGAAACGGAATCCAAAACTTTCAATCAGCATGTATGGTCTGAGGAAAACCCACATGCAATTCTTCCATCACATCACCAACAGCGGTTCAGCCTCAACATCTGAGTGGGTGTTTTCGGTGATAAGTTATTTGGGTCCCATGTACTTCCAAACAAACTCACAGGGCAGGCATACAGAAACTTTCTGGAAAACAACATGCCTGATTTCTTGGACGATACGACACTGATCATTCATCAACAAGCACACTTCACGAACGATGGCGCTCCTGCACATTTCAGCCACGTAGCCCGCAATTATATGAATCCAAGGTTTCCTGGTCGGTGGATAGGTAGAGGTGGACTAACTGCCTGGCCTCCACGCTCAACTAAATAGTATATATATATATATATATATATATATATATATATATACTATATGGTGTATGTTTTCATACTGCCCTACCATTAATATCCGGACACCTGCCTTTAGACAAAAAAAAAAGCTGTTATTGTGTCATTTGATATTTTTTGCTGAAACCTTTTGCTTTTATGATGGCCTTCAATAATTACAGCATATGCACAACCAGATTTTTATAAATTTCAGGTGATATGTTCCTTCACTTTTCCTTTAACGCAGCCAACAGATGGTCCAATACATCCCAAAGATGCTCAAGAGGGTTCAGATCAGAACACTGGGCTGGCCAATCCAACTTTTCCACACCCATGTCCTCAAACTACTCGGTTACGACCCGAGCAGTATGGCATAGCACGTCTTGCTGATACAGGTATGGGCCTTCCCCAAAGTATTGCCATAATGTTGGTGGTGCATAATTGTCCTGGTATTGTATATCATTCATGGTTTTGTTGATAACGCTAATGGGCCCAAGCCAAACCATGAAAGGAGCTCCATACAATGACACTGCCTCCACCAAACTTCATTGTTGGGAGGATAAATCAAGAAAGAACTGTTCCCCTGGCATTTGCCACATCCAGGAACAGCCATCAGACTGGTAGAGTGCGAACCTCGACTCATCTGTCCATAGGACTGTTTTCCACTGCTCTACAGTCCAGGATGTGTGCTCCTTACACCATGTTAATTGGCATCTAGCATTTGTTGAGGTGATCAGTTCTGTTGAACTGTTGAGGTAATTCTGTTGAACATTTCATCTTGCATGCCCACTTATGCAATTGTCTGTTCAAAGCCCAGTGTGCATATTTATAGTAGGTTCTGTGACGTGTTGCATGCATAGGACCTGTTTCCCCATCTATGGAGGGGTGTCCGGATATTAATGGTAGGGAAGTGTATCTTGTAACTCATAATTCAGGATAAAATTATTTATCAATAAACTTCTTCTGCATTGAAAAATTGTTATTATGGAGCACTTTATTCATTATTCCAAGTTTATTAAGGCAGAACAAGTGAGTTTGTTTATAAATAACTGTATACTGCATTATGAGTTATAAGGACTATACATATATAACCGAAAATTTTTTACAATACTAAAAAAAAAATTTTGGTTTGCGTATGTAAATTGTCAAGGCACATGTAAAGTAATCATCGTGCCTCGTACAGCATTCATAAAGAAAATTATATGCATACTAAAATTGGGTATTGCAGACACTGAACGCTTATACATCTGGTGATATGTACATTCCATATTGATACTCTTTGTCCAAAATATATATATATATATATATATATATATATATATAGTTTCATGAATTTGGTGCACTTTAATGTTATCCTTAAAACAACTACTGTAATTGTACACTTCTCTGAACTCTGCAATTTTTGTCCTGAAGTATAAAATGAAAATTTATTTATTTATTTGCTTATGAGATTAGAAGCTAATGTGCCTTAAAAATCTGAAAGCCACATTTAAATGAAGGTTTTGCTTTCTGTATCATTTTGGCAGTCTCAAGGGTTGCTGTTGTAGTTAGATGATATCAGTTTTCACTGTTTTAATTTAACAGTAACTTGTAAAAGATTTTCTATCATGTGGATGAGATGAAAGGAAAAAAAAAAAAAAAAAACGTGAGGGTGCTCCTAAAAGTGGTGGGATGAAAAAAGAAAAAATAGACAATTACTTTTGAAGAGAAAATGAAAATGAGGAGTGAAAGTGGTGAAGGCATGACATCTCTCTCTCAGCCATGAGTTAGGATTTGCTCACTCAACAACACGTTTTTTTTTGCTGATGCTTTATAAGCTTTTTCTTGTATTGCATGCCACTACTACCACTAACAATAACTACAGTAGTGAAGGATAAAGAATAAATTATGAAATATGTGTAAATGGGTTCAAGCAGTTAGCAAATAACTTTGATAAGAAGATAACTACATTTACTTTTCATTTCTTTTAATCTCAGAAAAGAAAAAATAAATTAATTAATTTTAAAAAAAAAATCAAACATGCCTGAAATGTAACTCACTCTGTATATATAGATAAAAATGTATTAGTAACTCACCGTGTACATTAACTAATTTTTTTTTTTTTTTAAATTCACACTCTCCCTTGACTACTCTAATAGTTTGGAGTGCTGAAATAATTAGGTTATAGTTAAAAGTATATGAATAAAAATGTTAAGGACTGTATATTGGGGAAGAGTGAGTTGCATTATGTATGTATTATTCCCATTATAAATTCCTAAGTGGGATTACAATTATTACTGCTAAATATACCTAAAAACAGCATAAGAAGTTAGGTTAGAAACAGGCACTCTTTGCCCCAAATTCCTCTATAACCCAAGTTGTTGGAAATATTAGGGAAGGTGGGAACATAACGTGATTACCATACAATGCAGCTGTGGGTAGGGATTTTCCACTTCCTTTCCCATTCATTTCTGACTTCATACCTCCACCCATATTGAATGGCTAAATCTAAAGGCTATGTGTCTTTTTGGCCATGTGATTCATATGTTCCCAGGCTAATTTGCATGTTGTTGTGGATGGGAAAAACCCAAAATAACTCATGGGCAGGGAGGATCCTACTCCCTTCATCTGAGATTGGCTAACTCAAGAAGGTCTAAAGAATTCTTCCACTTGTAGATGAAAATCAAACCCGGACATCTGTAAATGAGTGACAGTATATTGTGCCAACTAAGTTTTTACAGATGACTAATAAGGGGAGGGGGTTAAATATATATAAATATTTATTTATTTCTACTATTCATATGCTATTCTAATTATTTAACTTTAATAAAGATAACAGGTTGATAGATGGGAAATAATATATTACCAGGATGTTTCACAATTTCATTATTTCAGTAGATTGTTCCAAAATAGTCCCTTTATCTAATATGGCATAGACAACTATTGTTGTCTATTCCATACTTCAATAGTTGTTTGTGCCATATTAAATTTCAATTCAAATTAATGGCTTTTGCACATGCAACCATAACACCTACAATATGTTACCAACATATTTTGAGTTTTAAGTCTGCTTTTTTCTATAAATGACAATGTTAAATTATTACTACTGACTCTTTAGTGAACTATACATGGAGACTACATAAAGACAGAAATATATTCTGCATTTTTTTCTTTAATGGGGAGAGGGAACTAGGATTGTCTCCTAACAGAACATATCAGGGGATCATTCCATTAGTTTGGTATTAAGTTGTATATAGAGTTGAAATGGATAAATACTACTAACAAATATGTTTTTTTTCTGGGTTATGATTCCCCCCCCCACCCTCCCAAAATATATTTATAGGGCACCTCTATAAATATATCCCCTCTCTTAGAGAGAACAAAAGATTAGCCACTAATTCTCGATATATAGCCCCTCTTCATGTACTTTGTTGGTGAGAATCTTACTAGTTATTTATCTTTTTCATTTATAGAAAGAAATTAGCATTGCCATGTATAGAAAGAATTAGACTTAAATCTTGTGTTATTGTAAAATAGGTACCACAGTTTCTTGTGCAAAATCCATTAATTTTATTTGTAAAACTGTGGGGACTTTTAATGTTGGAATTGAGATAATTTAATGATAGTCCTTCTCTACATTTAATTTTTTTATTATTCTGTCTTGGAGATGTTCTTTTCTCTCCTGTGACAGATTTAAACCCCACTTAAGATCATAATAGAAATAATATATAGATTTCCTCCCCAACTCATTTTCTTTACTAACATGATATGCTAATTATCAAGCAGTTTTTGACAAAGCATAGGATTTTGGAACTAAACTACCACGTTCCCACTAATTTATTCTCCCAAACTATTTTTTGTTCCTCAAAATCAGATCTACACTGAAAAGACAATTTGAAGGTGTAGAGTATATTAAAAGTAATTTGAAAAGAAATTTGACAATGGAATTGGTCTTAATCAGTTCAAATGCATTTTAAACAATGTTCTCATCAGATGGGTTTTTTTTTTTTTTTTTTTTTTTTTTTTTAGGAGCATTAGCAACTAAGGCCATATTGCTCCAGGGATGTGTGGTGGTCATTCTCTGACCTTTCCGCATCCTCCATATTTGGTGGTCACGGGCTCGAACCCTGGTCTAATCAAGAAGCATGTGCTACGCACTGCTGCTCCTGCCCACTCCATCAGATGTGTGTGACCTTACAAGTGTATGGCTCTCCTCAGGGTAATTACTCTGAAAAATATAAACTGTTTTCATTCTAACATCTGGTTTTCTTTAAACTGATTCGGTCCTGAAACTTAGTTGTCAAACCTTGTATCAAGTATTTTTGGAACACTGGATCATTATAATTTATCATTAGCAGTACTAAATTCTTTATTTAATTGATTATTTCAGTAGTAGATAAAGTTTATTTCTGCTTATTATCAGTTGGAGACATTTTTCACCCTTATTTAATTTAGATATTATAAAAGTCACATTAAAAAATTAAAATGATTGGCACATGTCTGTGCTTGAACAAAAAAAAAAAAAAAATGAATAAAAGAATGAACCTTTTTTATAAGATTTTCTTGGACAAATCTTCAGAATGGCTCTCCTCACCCACTGATTTGATGTAGGTTAGCTAACCACGTGTTTTTTTTTTTTTTTTTTTTTTTTTTCAACAGAATATCATATATATTTACATTAACAAAAATTTTATGATTTAGTTTTTACTGGAATATTGTGTATTCTGATTTCTTTTTCCAGTAGAATGTGTGTAGCTTTTGTTTTTAATAACTTTAATGTACTTAAATTTTTCAGGGCCTTACAGAACGTGGTGAAGCATTGACAAAATTAGAAGATCGGACTGCTCGTATGATGACAGAAGCAGAAGTTTATGCTCGCACCTCTCATCAGTTGATGCTAAAATATAGAGATAAGAAGTGGTACCAAATTTAAATACATACTTTTTTAACTACTTTGTATTTCTGATGTAGTTAAAGTGAATGAAACACTCTGTGGATCTGCCTTATTATTGTTGAAAATGAAGAGAGACTCATTTTGAGAAGAATGTTAGAATCAATTGTTTTTTGGATGCCGTTTTTTGAACCCACCAGGTGGTAAGAATATTCTGGTAATTCTTTAATATGAATTGTTTGATCCTTTCAATTCATTATAATTAACTGTAAAATAATTTCTAAAATTACTTGGAACATGCTATAAAAGGAGTATAGCTTGTTATGTAAGAACCCTAAATTATACAGAAATCAAATTTAATATAGGAATGTAAATATGTGATATGTATCACTTCTCTGTACTTCAAAGCATTTTATCAGTATATTTAAGTGTTGATTTCAGTACTGTATAAATATCAGAATGCCACCAAAGTATTAAACATAGGAGTGATGTAAAAATGAATCTAAACAAGCTTTGTTTCATGCAGTGCAGTTTCAACAAAGCTGATGTAAAAATATAAAATTTCCAATAATCAGAATAATTTGTAGTATTAATCTCATTATATCAGAAAGGATAAAGTTTATTTCTGCTTTATTTATCAGCAAGAATAAAATTTATTTCTGCTTGTTATCAGTTAAATAAGTTTATTTTTCAATTATTTCAATAATAGGCACATATGAAAAGTTCACTATTATATGTAATAAGTAATTTGACCCAACTTCTTGTTTCTAAAACTAACAAGTATTAAGATATAACAAGAATTATATCTTAAAATTTAATTGTTATAGGTGGTTGTGTTGCATTAAAATTGTAAAAAATTCTCAATTCAATTTTAGATTTGAATTACCTAAATTAATTTTTTTATTGCTATTATAGCATAATTTTTTATTTTTATTATAGTGTAATTTTTTATTGTTGTTATGGAGGATACTTTTTAAATGCTACCAACTGTTTGCTATTGAGTTGCCGAATAAGTGTAAATTATTACCTAAACTGAATAAGTTTAACATAACATATATCTCTTTCAAATATATTTACAGATATATTTACAGATTGAATGGAGTATTAGGTAAATTATTTAATAGAAACTTATTTTAATAAAGAAATTTCATGTTCTTATGGACATTTTAGTGAGAGTAAATGCCAAAGATGAAGCATGCAATCAAAATAAATGCATATATAAAATCTTCTGCTTTTAAGCTTAAAGCAGACATGTGACTTCATGAGTGATTATCAATTCTAAAAAATTAAATAGCTGTATGATTAAAATTCCTATTGTTATATAAATCACAATATAAATATTCTCATGAAATAGAGATAATTATCAATGAGGATCTTTCTACCAGCACACATGGGATAAATCAGTAATGAAAAAATTTTGAATGGCTTTCATGTATTGGTGTTTATTTATTTATTTAATCATTCCAACTAGTAGTTTTTACTACTAGACAAATTATCAAGAGACAAATTTTAGAAAAAAACAAGAGCAAAAAATAACATGATAAAAATGACATCAATTTACATAAAACCTTTGTAGACATTTAAAAAAATAAAAAGGGTAATTACAGGATTTACAATGTGGATCTTGCTCCCTTCTCTCTCTCTCTCTCTCTCTCTCTCTCTCTCTCTGTGTATATTTATACAGAGGTTACATTTTTTTTTTTTTTTTGTATAAAATGGGTACTTCTTGACTACTTGAAAATGAAAACAGAATAAACACAAATTTTATTGAATTAAATTGCATTAAAAAATAAACTAGCTGCAAAGCCTAAGAAATCAATGACTTCTGCAGTGAAATACGTAAATACGTTACGATTAATCAGGTAATAATCATTATTATATCTGTTAACATTTTCTTCTCTTTTGTATATAACTATCAGATGAAACATTAGATATAGAACTGACACTTTGCCACAGCCTCTTATTGTAATGTATGATGTGAATTTTTGTGACAGAGAGAGTCAAATGGATTATAAAGAATTATATATTTGGCTAAATTATATAATGGTATGTCATAACCACGAGTGCAAAGTATTAATCACTCACATGTATGCACACCTACTTCATAACCAGTATTGAACATTTCAAATGGATATCAATTTCTTGAGATAAAACTTAACATCTTTATTTAACTTCTTAATGTTATTTATTATTATTATTACATTATTATTTCTCTCTGATGGGAGGGTATTATTATATTAGGCAATGTAATATTTTATTATAAAAATTATACTGTTAGTAATATTAATACTATTATATTAATAATATAATTATAATAATTATATTATTAATATGTAATATTAATAATATAATTATTAATATTACATATAAAATTAATTACATATAAATTAATCTTACATATAAAAAGGTAGATCTGTATATTTAGTAATGTTAAAGAGAATTAGGCTGCCTTGTAAAAGGGCGCTTCCGTAGCCAGGTGGGAAGGAGCAGCAGTGCGTAGCACACTCTTCTTGATTAGACCGGGGTTCGAGCCCGTCACCACCAAATACGGAGGATGCGGAAAGGTCAGGGAATGACCACCGCATATCTCGGAGCAATATGGCCTTAGTTGCTAATGCTCCTAAAAACCAAATAACAAACAAACAAACAGCCTTGTAAAAGTTGAAGATATCTAAAGTTATTTATATGTTTATTCTCAGTTAGCTGAAAAACAGCCTTGACTGTAAAAATACAAAATGCTACTTACAGTTCTGAAAACCAGTACAAGATTTTTATTGTAATCATGCAACATCATCACACCTATACAACAGAATCACACATATAATCTCTGCAAATTACTTCATATTATATTTTATTTTTTGTTGCAACAATTTATTCAAAATGATTCCCAGAGTCTAACAATAACCTACAGTTGGATAGCATATGATTTCTTGTGCAGTAGTACTGAGCACATTTAACTTCCTTCATTACTATTGCAGTGGCTTTATCCACTGTTTTTCCCTATGTGAGTGATGCTTTTGTTAGATTCCAGTCATGATAGAAAAACTTTTGTAAACTTTTCATACAGTTGCAGATTTATCTTGGAAACTTGTATACAGCACTGGTTAGGTCACACCTTCAATACTACATACAGGTTTGGAAGCCTCATTTAGGAAAGATGTAGATCATTAGAATGAGTACAGAGAAGACCAACAAGATCAGCTAAGGGTATAAAAGTGCACCCTTAATGAGAAAAACTTTATTTCTGTAAATTGCAGTGTCTGGAAACTAGGTGCCTCTGAGGTGACCTGATTCAAATGTTTAATACTTTAAATGGATTGAGTAAACAACTAAATGCTGCTGGCATCCTTGGCACCCCCTCATGTGCATCATCTGAGAAAAAGAATGATGCCATTCTTTTTCTCAGATGATGCACATTATTAGCCATATGGTGCAAGGAAGCCTGATGTGTATGCTGCACCAGCTAAAAAAAAAAAATTTCTGAGTTACCCTGAGAGAGAGAGAGAGAGAGAGAGAGAGAGAGAGAGAGAGAGAGAGAGAGAGAGAGAGAGAGAGAGAGAGAGAGAGAGAGAGAGAGAGAAATTGAAGGGAATCACCAAGAAAGAGAAGAATGATGATATCCAGCTCAGGACCCTGGATGTGCCAAGCCCATACTCACCAGATGTGAGCCCCTCATGAGGGGGCATAAATTTAAATTGGAAAAGTAAAGTAATAATGGCAAATTCTACAGGTTAGATCTGTAGAATTTGCCCTTAGCCAGTGAGTAATTGATTGCTGGAATAAACTTCCACCTGGTATTCTGGAAGTGGGTAGGTTGATTAATATAAAAAAATGATTGGACAAATTATTAGAAGGGATTTGGAAAATATTTATTGTTGGTAACTCACTGGTTGGGGATTAGTGCTTGTTATTTTTTGTACCTTCTTATTGTTGCCTTTAGTCTTGTATTTGCTTTAGTCTTGTATTATTTGTATTTAACATAAAGGACTAATTTATGTTATTGTTTCAGGCAACACCATACCACTCATGTTATAAAAGTGAGCTGTACTACTGCTGGGTCAGCTTTAATTTTTATTATCTATTTTATTTTTTTGACTTAGATTTTTTTTTTATCCTCCAACCAGGCAAACTGATAACAGAGTTTGCCAAAAGTCAGGGTACACTTTTATTTTAAGTTCTCTGGACAAGTATAGAAATACAATAATAAAAACTAAACTTTTATTATTCAAAAGTTATTATTATTCATTTTATTATTCAAAAATTTGTATAGCAAAAAATTTTGGTATGGTAAACTTCAAAACAGTGTCTTTTAGCCTCGGTGCATGAAATCAGTGTTTTTGGGACATTTTTCCAAATTTTTTGAATATAACACATGATCAGTGAACATTGTTGATGAATTCTTCAGTTACCTGTTTTTGGGTTCTCTGTAATACACTATTTCTTGAAATAGATGTGATCTTTTTTAAATAGCACCACTGCAAAAAATTACTAAACAATTACACTTGTTTGGTAAATTCTTCAGTTAGCAGTTTCCTAACTTTGAGAGAATAATGTGCCTTCAGTTTTAGGATGAATAAAATCTTAATTTTAATAAATAGTTATCTGAATTAACATTTCCACTATAAAAAGGGTCCAGCAGTCCCCCCTACAGCAAATTTTGACCCAAATGACACCTCGAGGGGTCTCAATGGCCCAATAAAGGCAGTTGTGTCAGCATATGTCCATTGATCTTGAAAAGTTCCTTGTCGGACCATAAAACTTCATTGGGAAAATTTTCATTATTTTCACACAGCTAGAGAGATTTTTCTGTAAATTCAATTATTTTATCTGTATCATCCTCATTAAGTATGTGATGCATTTGTATTTATATCCAGAATCTTTGTCACTGAGTTATGAAAACATCTGTCAAGTACATAGAAAGGGTCAGTTGTCCCTCAGGAATACATCTGAAAGAACTGCTACCAAACAGAGACTCACTCTGAGCAATATTACAAACTGACTGTGCAAGTGCGTCTGCCATGAAAATAGTTCAACTAGTATGATTTCTACTTTGAACACTGGGAAAAACCATTTTTGTCCTTATTAAACTTTAGCAGTTGCATTCAGCATACAAAGTCCAATAACCACACCATACTGAGATTTACATTGACAGACAGCTTAAAAACCAAGACTACAGTTGGTGTGGCTTGGGGGGGGGTTTATTGGCGCATTAGCGACTAAGGCTATAATGCGATTGGTGTGGCAACCCAGTACTCGAATATGAGTTTGACTCAACAACTCCCAAGTAAATGCAGTATCCACTGCTGAACTGCAAGCCATTCTAATAATCTCAGACCAAATCTGGAAAAAATCAATTTAAAAACAGTCTAAGTTTAATTTTCACTGACTTATTTGGTTCTCCTGAAACCATATAAAATGCAGACATCAACATGTGCCCAGTTCAGCAGATTTTAAACCATATAGCTAAACTAACAGAAGTAAATTTTGATATCAGATTTTGTTGGAGCTAGGAGACATTAAAATAACTAGAAATGAACAAGCAGCTAAAGAAGCAATTGCAATGAGCAACACATCATATGAAATACCTTACACTGACTATAAACTAATTGCATGTTCCAGCAGTATAAAACAATGGAAAGAATTGTAGCAAAAATAAATCAATTATAAAGTATGGCAATTTAAAAATATACTCCAACAATGGATCTGTAGCTGAAGAGCAAACAGAATCTGTAATTGGTCATTCTTGCTCAATTACATATCTGCCATATAAACATTTTATAGTTATTCCCAGTTTGAAAAAGAGTGGAACACAGTTTTCAGAATGCTCTTAAGTAACCATGAAAGCCTCATGCTTAAAAATATCTTAAATGATTTGAAGAATATTATGGATGTCCTTTACTACTGACAGGTAATTAACTATTACCACAAAATATAATAATGCAAGATATAAGAGACCTAAAGTCTAAATGATACTAATTTTAAATATAGAAACACATTGTGTTATTTTCCTGATCATAAGTCTAGTACATTATAGCCTTAGTAGCTGTTGTGCCAACAGTTGGTCCTCAGAAATACATCTGAAAGAACTGCTACCTAACAGAGATCTCACTCTAGACAATATTACAAGTGACTCCACCATGAAAATAGTTCAATCAGTATGGTGAACTATTTTAATGGTGGAACATACTGGTTTGAGGAGATAAGTGTTTTAGCAACAGTTTTCTTCCTCAAAATGTTTAATTATTTAATAGATATTATGTTTTGAGGGCAGTGGGGAGTTAGAATGCTCTGGCCATTCTTTTTCAGATTATTGTCACACTTCAAGTTTTCTAATAAATTTTACTACAAGAATTCTGTCATAGGTTGTCATTTTAGCCATGATGTATATGAAACTTCTTCCTGCAACAAACAAAAAATAAAAAAATTACCTTTCGGAGATATTTTTTTCGATATTTTATTTTAATATGTACAATGATTTTTGACCCTCCTTGTAGAATAGATGTACAAGTTTCAGACACAGTATACTGACTACTCATAGCCTTTGTTGCTTTGACACTTATTCCAAACAAATCAATGCAGTCTAGGTAATGACAAAATTGTGCAATGAACTGAGCAGTCCTGAATGAAATTGTTGTAATTCTGTATAGTTAGTAATTCCTCTCTATTAATTCATTCAGCAATAGCTTATTATAACAGCACTCACCTCCTAATTATAATAAGCTGTTGCTGAATGAATTAATGAGAAGGATAACAGTACTTCAAGCCCTAGCTGAATAATTATGACTGTAATTCCTCCCTAATAAATGTTATATCAACAGTGAAAAATACTGTTTTTCAGTGAAAATGTAAGATTTATCTTGTAAAATTTCTGACATACAGTATAATTTAAGTGGAGTGTAAAGAGACTAAATATGTTAATGCTATATAAAAGTTGTTTAGGAACTTCTGAATTTTACTGTTGAAAAATATTCAATGCCATCATTCTTAAATTTTGCACTTTGTAATGAAGTTTCAAGAAACAACTTGTTAGGAAGGTTAATTGTAGAGTTGCTAGAATGAGTACAAAGAAGGGCAACAAGATTGAGGGGAACAAAAGGGTGCTCTTACCAAGATAGGCTTAAGTTCTGCAAATTGCAGCACCTGGAGACTAGGCACATGTGAGGTGATCTGATTGAGGTGTATAAGGCCTTGAATGGGTTGAGCAAGCTCAATGCTGATGGGATTCTTCCTCTTGCTCAGATTAAGGACCTGAGGTGGCATAGATTCAAACTGAGGAAAGACAACTGTAGAATAGATGTGCGGAAATTTGTCTTTAGCCAGCAGTTGATTGCTGGAACAGACTTCCATCTCTTGTTGTGGAAGTTGATAGCTTAAATAAATTTAAGGCTGAGCTGGACAAGCATTTGGAGTGAATAGATGAGTGAAATAGGAGGGGTTTTTTTTTTTTTTTTTGGCTGATGCTGCATAAGCTTGCTTGCTTGCTTTCTTGCATCATATGCCTATGCTAATGCTAATAAGGAAAAAGAACAGTACATGAATGGGAGATAGGGTTACATCACCTATATGAAGCATAGTGTAAATGTTCCAGTCATATTATGGTTTCATGCTGAAAATTAAATACAAAACAGTTATATCTAAAGGAATTAAATTAAGTTTAACTTCTTTGTATATTACAGAAGTTAATTCAGGTTCTTTTCTTAATAATAACTGAATACACTTATTTTCTATGACTGTAAATGCAGAAGATATTTATATATGCATATACTTTTTCTCTATAGAATATTAAAAAATAAAAGTTCTGTTTATATTTCAGTATGACTATGTTGGACAAAGGAGTTTACAAATGTTATAACTAATCATATTTAGTGGTCACATGGAATGAAATCACAGTCAACTCAAATGCTTATACTGCTGTGCTTCCACATTGACCACTCAGCTACTTTGGGCCTAAAATATCAATTTAAGCAGATTCAGATTTAGGTATAAACCAAATAAGCCATTGCTTGGGCTCCCCATTTCCTTTTGTTAAGATAAAAATTTATGATTACATATTTTGGGGCCTCTTCATATGCTTTGGCTTAGGTCCTCATGTTTAAATTTGGCTCTACACTTAAATACTTTATACAGATATTTATAAGCACTTTATTATGGATTATATTTTTCTGTGCTTCCAGTTATAAATAATTACATAATTAAATTTTTTGTAGTAAATGTTTATACACTGAGTGGACAGAAATCATGGAATACGTACCTAGTAAGGGTAGGCCCACCTTTTGCCCGGATAAGGGCAGTCATTGAGTCCACTAGTCCATGAAAGCATTCCACAGGTATTTCCATCCACGCTTGCTGCACTGCTGTCCATCATTCCTGGGTGGAGGATCCAAAGCTCGAACGGACCTTTCCGTATCATCCCAAAGATGCTCCACAGGGTTCATGTCCAGGAACGGGGAGGCCATTCCATGGTGGTAAAATCTGCAGAATGCTCTTTGAACCATGTTCTAGTTACCACAGCTCTTTGGGAAGGTGCATTGTCCTGCTGGAAGAGTCCATTGCCCTGTGGGTGCACAATGACTTTGAAGGGATGCAGATGGTCTGCAAGGATGGACACATAACCTGAACCATTCAGAGATGCATCTAGACATACCAGAGGTACCAACTTGTGGCAGTTGAACACGCTCCACACCATTACCGTCCATCCACCTGCCTGAACAGTTCCTTGTTGATATGACGGGTGCATATATTTGTGCAGTTTCTGCCACATACTCACCCTCCCGTCCGATCAAAATGTCTGGAAACGGGACTCATCAGACCAGGAGACCCGTCTCCAATCATCCAAGGTCCCATGCAGGTGTTCTTTTGCCCAGTTGAGGCTTAGAGTCCTGTGTCATGGTGTTAGCAATTGAATTCTGGTGGGTTGGCGGATTCCATAACCTATTCCAGCTAATGATTGCCTGATGGTGTTGGTGGAGATGTTTCTGGCACCTTCCTTGTTGAAGTCAGTAGTGATTTGTGCCACTCTCACTCTCTGGTTGGCTGAAACAATGTGAGACAGACTTTGATGGCCATGTTCATCTACCACCTTTGTCCACCCACGGCACTGTCCATGATGAGATATTATTCTGGAAATGGCATATTCCTGATACACTTGATACTGTCGAACTGGGGATAGTGCAATTTCTGTACCACTTCTGCAATAGAGTGACCCATGCATCTGGCACCCACTGTCCCAAATACCTGTCCAGCTGAGCCCTAAATAAATTTAAGGCTCAGCTGGACAGGTATTTCGAACGAATGGAGGGGTGAAGTGGAAGTTTTTTTTTTTTTTTTGGCTGATGCTGCATAAGCTTGCTTTCTTGCATCATATGCCTCTGCTAATGCTACTATCATCCCTCTTTCAAAGTCGGTTAACTCACAACATTTATCCATACTGGCATTGAATTACCATCTATGCGAATGCAGTGTACCTATATACCTGCCAAGCGATGGGTCTGTCCACTAGCAAGAGGGGTGACAGCATTGCATTGCCCAGGAACAAGGTATCCCATGAATTCTGTCCTTTCAGTGTACATTGTATTTGGTTATGGATTTTAAACTGAAAAAAGTAAGCTATAAGAATAGAAGATATTTACTTAAATGATTTTAATATATTTAAACATCCTGAAAAAGAGTTGGAAAAAATGAACGATGTCTATCAACATTGTCATCAGAAATAAGTTTCATATGAATAAGCATTTTCATGCAAAAAATTAAATTTTAATTTATTGGCAAAAATGAAAGCTCAATAATTAAAAATAAAAAGGAAAGCTTTAATTGAGAATTTTAAGAGGCAGTTTCAAAATGAGGTTTCAAAATCATATTGAATTGTTAAAAGAAAGTATCTTACGTAGCAATTATGAAGTTAAACAAAATTCTGACACTTTTTAGTGTCAGGATTTTGGCACCGTTTCAGGGCTATTTCGCCCTTCTTCAGTGGGTGGGTTTATTCGAAGTAGTGCAATATCATGGCAACTCGTGAAGGTATTCACAATATGAGATATAACTTAAAACGATGCCGTTTTGCTAACATTCTGTTAATTCAGTTTTGGCTATGTATTATTGATGCTTTTGCACTATACTTATACATAGTCTAGACTTTTCTATAGATTGAGGCTTCAGCCATAAACGCTTTATAGTCTAAACACATCATACACTATCAGGCATCTCTCGTATTGTGGAGTTATACTTCATAACTGTTTTGCCATAATTGCATCACTCGGGTACCTACCCACCCACTGAAGAAGGGCCAAATAGTCCTGAAACGGCACCAGGGGGAAGCCTGATGATGTCTGGAGTTTCCAAGAATAGGAGGTAACAACAGCCTTCTCCACTGGGGAAGCATTGCCCATTCGAGGAGTTTGACTTTATGAGTGGTGTGAGTTGAAGGAGTTACTGTCCCTCCTTTCATTCTTCTACACCATTTCTTTTCCTCTTCCACTCCTACTATTACTTTCCCTCTACCTTTTTTGCTTTTTCTAAGTCTAATAGGGACAACTGGATAGTCGAGTTATCCCATACAAAATAGCCCTGAAACAGTGCCATCTGGGTGGTGGTATCCATCTGAGAATAAGTAACATTAGTCTTCTCCTCAGGTGAAGCGTTACTTATTTTAAGTAGTGCAATATCATGGAAACTCGTGAAGATATTCACAATATGAGATATAACTTAAAACAATGCCGTTTTGCTAACATTCTGTTAATTCAGATTTGGCTAATTTTAATTTGCAAATCCTTTTATTTAATTATGAGACTAATAAAACAATTTGTCATGATTATAATGTATGTAAGGCAGTTAAATTAAAATTTTTGAATTAAAAAAATTGTTATAATTTAGTTATTATATTTATTTAACATAAAGCAATGTTTAACTAAAAAGTCAATTAAAATAGTGTTGAACAAAGCACTTTTGTAGATGTGCTGTGGAAAGGGCCTAAGTTTGATGGATGTCTGTATTTTTCTCCTTATTGCTGCATTTTATGGTTTTGTTTAAGCTTTTATAATTCATAATTGCTCTTCCATAAATTTCATCATATTCAATAAATTACCATCCCCATGGCATTACAGTAGATATGCTGCCCTTTCCGCCCATTTAGGAAAACAAAGCGGTGTGGTTCCTTTTGTAAATCAGAGGAACTATGTATGATTTTTTTTTTTTTTCACTTTTTACTGCAATTAGTCAGTCTCAGATAGATGTGTCAAGTTTCTCTCCCTCCTCTTATATGCATATCAGCTCAGAATAGTCTTAGTTGCTTCTGCACTTATCACTTGATGGTGGATTTAACACTATCAGGGTCCTAAGTAGAAGTGCTCTTTTGTAACCCATTTGTACACAGTGCATAATTACATTCATTATCCTCAAGAAAAACTAAATACCTGTTTTCAACATATATAGCAAGTCACATTTATACATGGTAAATCATATGAAATGGTGAATTATAACTATAGTAGTCTGCAACAAAAATTCTGAAACATATTGTATAACCCACTTGCATAAAACAAAACGTGAATATTTAATAAATTAACTTAAGTGTATTGCACAGTCTCATTGTCATGAGTATTAGATGTGTGTATTAAAATAATTACATTTATTACACAGGGATAATGCAAATTAGGAAATATTAAAAAATACATTTTTCCCCTATTAAATTCATCAAACAAACTATTTCAAAATTTTTATGCTCTTATTTTCATAGGAAATCCAGAATGAGTGAATGTATGGGTATGTGCAGGTGACCTGCCTGAGTACATGGTTGTGAGTGATTTAGTGGAGGGCTGTTCAAAAAAGTAAGTTTATAAATTCAGTTTCTGCTACATTACACATCTTACAGTAATTTATTGGTATTACAGTATTTTTACATATGACAACACTGTAAAGGTGCAATCTTAGGTGAAAATTACTGCTCTCCTAGTATGTGGACCTCAGATGAAGTATATACTGTGATTCTACTTTTAAATGCAAAAATTGTTTCCACTACAGAAATTCATTGTTCGCTAGTTAAAGTTTATGGAAAGAATGTTTTAAGTCAAGAAAGTATATCAAAGAGCAACAGTGATCCTGTGCAAAGTGGTTCAGTATTGTTACTCTGAGTTTTGTGCAGAAATAAGTAAATACATATATTCTGTCATTCCACATTTAAATATACTGTAAATTCTAGGAAATGTAACAATTAATGAAAACACTGAATTGCAATAGTTTTGACCTTGTCCCTAGAGACTTCCCTTCATTTCCAGCCCTGAGAGAATAACTCAGAGGTAAACAATTTCAAAACTATTCTGAGTGAATATAACACTCATGGAAAAGCTGAAACGTAATGTTTGGCAGATATTGAGCTTGCACATTAGGCATTTTTAATAGATAGCTGGTTTGAAGTCTTAAATTTTCCATTACTATTGGTAAATAATGTCTGAGGTGGATAAAGGAAACAACTCAAGATTATATATATATATATATATATATATATATATATATATATATATATATATATATATATATATATATATATATATATATAATGTGTGTGTGTGTCTTTGTTCATAATTGTATTTGTTAAATCTCCACAAGTGCTTCGATGTCAGCTTAAGTAAGTTAAGTTTCTAAGTTTTGCCATGAAGAAGTTGAGGCAAACCCTGAAATGTCATGTTTGTAAAGCTTTTTTTTTTTTTTTTTTTTAATCCTCTGATAAAATTGGATAATTAAAAAAAAAACTGCCAAGGATGCAGTGGAATATTTCTGTTCATTTAATCTGAAGAACCTTCATTTAAATGTCCTTTAACTATCAGAATATATTTATGAACATGAAATAGTTGCTTTCACTGTTTAAAATGGCTTCCTTGACATTTTAAAATCAAATAAGTGATGATTGACAATAGTATATGATTTCTGAAACCAACATTTTCAGCAAATGCTGAACAAATTTGCCTTTATAATGAGACTAACTCAAAGGACAGAGCAAACTTGACTAACTGCATTTATTTATTAAGAAAAAGTTTTTCTCTTGAATTAACATGAAACCAGACTCTCTATGAAAAGTTACCTCCTGTATCAAATACTTCTCATGTACTGAACATTGCAAGTGATAATTTAGGAGCTACTTCTTATACGTGGGTAGCACATGTGCAGCATGACAAAAGAGCCTATACATTGCAGGAAAAGTTATAATGATCTGAAATGCTTGCCTTTGTGCCTTTACAAGCTGAGTTTAAATACCCCAGTTACATTGTCAGGTGATATTGACTCAAGTAAATGATTGATAAATTTGTGTCATGAAATTGGAAAGGCATGCTGGTAATCCATATAAATCCCTATCATCCCACATTTAAATGTACTATAAACTCTCAATTATCTTGGCTGATTGAGAGAAGCAGGAATAATCCAAAATTATACCTACAGTTATCAGTAATATCAGTAAAGTATGTATTGAATAAGTGTGTAGTATTAAATTTCCAATAGATGAAATTAGACAAATCAGATTGGCATTGTGTAGTTTTGGTATTGCATAGTTTTTGACTACTGTCAAGCATATTCTCCTATTGATGAAATTCTGAAAATGAACTGCATGCATATGGCAATTTTATCAAAATACATTTCTGCTTTATTGCATCCCCCCTCCTCCCAGAAATTATAGTAGAATGGAGTTTCCTTCCATTACTTGAACCCTAAAAAGTAGCCTATTGTAAATGGGAGGGATGGAAGGGAGATGTTAATATCTATGACAATGCATGGTGTCTTTTACTCTCCACAAATTCATCAAAATTCATCAAATTCACAAATTCCTTTTTTCAGTAAAAAAAGAAAAAACCAGATTAAGAAATCATGCATTGATAATTCTTTTACTAACTATTACTTAGAAAGCAACCATAAAACTTAAAGGGACTACAGGAAACACATAAACAAAAGAGTGTGGAAGAGTAAAATTAAGCCTTAGTTCTGCTTATAGACAATATGTTGTTTCATAATCCTTCTGTGAATTTTCCAGGAGCATAGTAACAAAAATTAAAAGAAAAACAAATTGAAACATCATGCATAGTTTTTCTTGATGATTATACATGTTGTGGATAATCAGCAAACCAAATGATATACATATGGATTATGAGGAGTCTACTGTGCATTTTTTAAACTGGCACACTATCTGAGTTTGTCAATGAATCACCAATGGAATAGTTTATTTTACCAAATTTTTTACATGTCATACTATTGAATTTTAGGCATTCTTGTACCAATATAGCAGTGAAATGCCTTATGGTCACATAATCCATCTGCTGTATTTATCATTGCTATAATACCTTGCTATATGCTTTGTGAAGGATGAAAGATGCCTTTCCTTCTTGCTGTTATTATGAGTTAAACTTTCATATTCTCTATAGTAAAATAAAAATGTTTCTTCTAAATAATAAAATAAAAAAATAAACGAAATCTGATTTTAGATTCAGCCATTCAGCATTATTTTGCTGGATGTCAACTAAGCTGTCAGTTTTGCATTAGAATTGACTAATCTTTTATCTAATATCAGACTATAAATATTTCTAAATGATATTTTTCCAACTTATAAAGTATTTTCCTTGAGTGATAAAATGAGATTGTATATGCTGCTATCACATTTTTTGTGTTAAATATGATAGTCCATAAAATCATGTTTCTGGAAGAATCATACAAACTCCAAAGTTGGGAAAATACTTCATTTATTTTTATAAGATGATACTAACCTAAAGTGAGTGTGGTTGCTAAAATTTATCGGGGCTTCTCTAATTACTATTTAGGTAATTATGAATTATTTTTCTAATCCTCTGGAAGTAAAAATGCTATTCAGGTTACAGAATAAGATAAAGTAAAAATACTGTTTCATATTTCTTTATAGCTGTAAATTATCACAGTATTAATTTATATATTAAAATAAAGGTATGCTTTCGCTGTATAATAATTTCGATATTCATTTGTATTGATATTGCTGATGGCTATTTTTATTAGCCTTATGCAGTATGTTTAAGCAGTATGTCTGGAAAATGCTGATTGTTTCAATTGGAATTGCAGTGCAGGTTTTTAAAGCTTCTTGAATAGAAATTAAGAGATCTCCAGAGAGTTACTCATTCTTTTTAGAAGCTCAAGATATAAAATTTCTGGTTATTTTTATAAATATGAGATTTCTATTTACTGTTATCATAAAAACCATGGTGTATATAAATATGGGTGTTCGTCATTTTTTTTTTTTTTTTTTTTCTTAATATCTTTAGAATTTTATACATCGTATCTAGCTTAGCTATAGAAATTGCTCAGTTTTCCAAATACATCGATTTCCCCATGTTGCTGGATAGAGAATCCATGTTTTAATATTGTCACTGACAAAATGTATATATGTAGATGTGCTAATTCAGTATCATAATTTCAGCATGATACAATGTAGTGAAATTATATGTTTTAAATGTAGGTGATATAAGCTTATTGTACAGTACATATTCTGTTTGTGAACTGAATGTTAATGCTGCATGTATTATATGTATGTAAATTTTAGCCCTTATTTCTGATTGTATATGATGTATTAAAAATTATGTACTAATTTATTTTATTTATCGTATAAGAAATGTGTTACTCTTCTATGGACTTTATCAGTAAAAGGAACATTTTTTAACTTGACTAAAATATTTTTTTTATAATTTAATTTATTAAAAGTTTTAAATATTGAGACATTTTAAATGCAATTTTCATATTTTTTAATCCATACAGTGTTTAAAAATGCTTATTTTTTTGGCAGGCTACCAGTTAAAACAATGTATTTAATTTAAAAACATTTAAACAAGCACTAATACCAGAAAAACTAATTTAGAAAGAATAAAATTATTTTCTTTATTTTTTTACCATTAAAAAAAGAAGTCCACAACTATATCTTATGTAGGGCTGCTCCTGGACATTAGTTCAACCCTACAAAGTGCACAACTAACAGTTGGTATGGCAAACCATGTCATCGCATACATGTGTACACACACACACACACACACACACACACTACACATATCAGTTTTACTATATTTACAAGTAGTTCTTAAATTCTTTCTCATAAATGTTCAAAAGCACAAATACAGATTACTGGTATATCAGCCTCTTATGGAAACTTGAATTAAAAGGAAATTAAATGAAGTCAAATAAACTACCTCATTTGCTAAAGTTTTTTTTTTTTTTTTCTGTGAAAAAATCTATATACTTCTCTAATGCAGATATTTTGTATCCATATGTTCATTGATAAATTTGTCAACTTTAATTTAAATTTTTTTTTATTTTGGATCACTGACAACATGACTTTTATAAAAGTTATAATTTATAAATTAATAATTTAATACAGTGACATAATAAGATCTGTGTATTACTGCTATTCCACCACGCATCATCTTTGCTCCAAGAAATGTCCATGGGCCATTCCAAGGTTGGAGTAATGTTATAAATCACATATCATAATGTTCCCTTTTCATATCAATAACTTTGTAATTTCCATTGGTAATTTCCACAATACAAAAATTATGAACAGTGATATTTTTAACTTTTCACTTAGATACAAAGGTATATGATTCATGTCAAAGCACATATAAGATTAGTAGATTGATTCCTCACTCTTAGAGAGAATTTAATTACAATCAGATAGTCTATTAGGAAATCTGCTCCTTGATCGTAAATAATAAATTGTGTATTCTCAAGTTTACCAGGGCCAGAATAGTTTACATATTAATCTGTATACATATTGAATTAAGTTAGCCAATTTTTTATTTTTTCAAAATTTTTGGTTTCAATTATTTTTAAGGCATCATGGTTCATAATAGGACCATTCATTTTTCATGGCAGCCAAGGCAGCACTTTCCAAAATGTACAGATTTTGTACCTAGAATAATGACTTTTGTGTATTTCTCCACTGGGTATGCCTCATGAATATGACCTAATGTCTATCTTAACTTGCTAGATTCCTTGTTAATAAATGAAGTAATTGATTTAACACAAAGGGGAATTCAGAAAAGTGTATTAGTATCATATTTCAAATAGGTTTCCTGTTATTGTGCCGAATGATCATATAATTACATGACCATGCAGTTTATATATAATATATACAATTATAATGTTAATTTGCTGTGTCCCCCCCCCTCAACTGCAGCCCATTTCGATTACTTGAAGAGTGAATTTTATCCATAACACAAGGAAGTTATTGGTGGTCACAGGTAAAGTTTCTTCCGTTTTTTTTTTTCACGTAATACAAATAACCAGATATGTCATAAAATTATGGTATAATAGTGTTGAGGTTCAAGTACTAGTTTAAAACTATAGCATGTTAAAAACACTATATTAATATTTAAAAATTTGGATCAAAAAGAGCATTAAAAAGAAAGAATAAAATTGCATTAATTTATAAAAAAAAATCGAATTTTAAGCCTTTAATAACTTTAAATATTTCGAAGAGAAGACTACATTTGCCTTAATCTATTCTGAATTTTAATTTAAATAAATATTTAGTTCTTGCAGTTCAAAATGATGTGAAAATTTATATATGATAAAAGATTTAACAGAAATAATTGTACTAGTAGTCATAGTAGTGGCAAATGATGGAAGAAAGTAAGTTTATATAGCATCAGCCAAAAAAAAACACGCACACACATACACTTCATCCATCTTTACCCAAGAATTTTTCTACTTCTTCCTTGAATTTACTTACTTACTTGAATTAATCAACAACTTGCTGGCTGAAGGCAAACTTCCACACATCTGTCATGCAACCATCCTTCCTCCACTTAAATTTATGCCCCCTCATGTGTAGTCTCAGCAAGGGGAAGAATGCCATTCACATTCAAGTTACTCAATCCATTCAAGGCCATAAACACCTCAATCAGATCACCCCACAGGTGCCTAGTCTCAGAAGAGTGCCAGGAGTGTGCAGTGCTGGTGTGCAAAAATTTATACGGCACCCCATTAATTAAAAACATCAGAAAATAATATTCTAAAATTTAACATAATTTCTCTCTGAATCAACCCAAAATTACAATTACACTATTAATTTTATTAAAGTTATTAATTATCAACAATTTTAATTTTTAGATTGATAATGTCATGAAATAAGGTGGCATCGAATTATTTTTTAAGTACATTGTAACATATTTTACCTTTGACCTCCTGGCGCCTGTGTGCATCGTACACGTGGACGGCAGGCCCCTGCCTAGTCTCCAGATGCTGCAATTTTCAGAACTGAAGAATATCTTGGTAAGAGCACCTTTTGTTCTCTTCACCAATCTGGTTGCCCTTCAGTACACTCATTGTAGCAGATCTGCATCCTCTCTAAAGTGAGGCCTCCAGACTTGAATACAATACTCTAGGTGTGACCTAACTATGACCTTGTACAAAGGGATAATCACCTCCTTATCCCTACTAGCAAAGTTTCTGTGTATCATTAGCTGTCCTGGCAGCATGTCTGTACTGCACAGAGAATTTCAAATCTGACTGCACAATTACCCCCAGGTCTTTTTCATTTTCTACTATCCAAAGAGTAGTTCCATGCAGTTGATAAGTTACTCTGATATTACTGCTACCCATATGCAGTACCTTGCATTTGTGAATGTTAAACTTCAATTGCCATTTCTCAGCTCATCGACCTAATTGTTCTAAATATTGTTGCAGTGGTATACCATTATTACTGTCATTAATCATTCTGCTAACTTTAGTATCATCTGCAAACTTTGACATTAAGCTTGATTTACTTTCATAATTATCATTAATAAATATTGAAAAGAACAATGGGCCCAGTACTGAACACTGGGGAACCCCACTGATAACATTAGTCCATGAAGAGTTCCTATTGATAACCACCCTCTGTCTTCCATTTAACCATTCCTTTATCCGTAGCAGTAGCTTGCTCTTAATGCCACATTGCAGCAGCATCGAAAGCTTTCCTGAAATTCAGGTGTATGATATCAAAATTATTTTTTGCATCCAGTTCCTTGGTCACTGCATCATAGTAACCTATCAGATTAGTTAGACAAGACTGCCTCTTTAACAGATCCATGTTGTGACAGTAGCATGCCTGTCCAGATAGTCCTGCATTGTTCTTTAACCAGTGACTTCATTTTATTTTCCTTGGAAGAGATGTTAAGCTGACAGGTCTGTAATTACTCACATCACTGATCTCCAGTAGCATAGCCAGGTTTTTTTTGTCAGCAAGTGCATTTGCAAAAAAAGGCAGAAATTGCCTAATGCTAAAAAAGCATCGCAATACCAGATTTTGGCATCAGGGGGTACAATATACCTGCTGATCCCCCTTTATGAATTGGGGATACATTCAGACATCTTCAGTCCATAGGGAATTTCCCTAAATACAAGGATGCTCTCATAATTATGGCTAAGGGTTAGCTCACCTCCTTTGCTGCCTCCCTTAATATGTTTGGATAAATCTCGTCCACCCCAGGTGTGTTTTTAATGTTCAGCTTCAACAGTTTCTCTTCCACTTTCTTTTCAGTTATCACAAAGTCATTTAGCTCCCTTTCAGAGTTGGATAAACTTCTGACATCCCTGCCCATAAAGAATTCCTCATGTGTGGATGGAAATGCAGAATATCTATATAATTTGTCAGCAACGTGAGCAAGGTCATCAACAGCTAACCCATTGACATAGAGTGGCTGAATGTGATTCAACCACTTCTACTGATAATATATATATTTTTTTTTTATGAAAACCCCAAACACAAAAGGTATCAAAACCTATAGTACTTAGTACCGTGCATGGGTTGAAGGAGAAGTATGGGGTGGGGGATGCCGGAAACTTTGCTCTAGAGACTAAACATGGATTTCACCGCTTCAAGCCTCCAATAAGCAAAGTGGTGGTATTTCACCGATTGATGAAAGTCATCTACCACCTTTAAGCAATAGGAGTCTTTGCTGTTCTTCTTTGCCAGCGACTTCTCATAATCTGCCTTAGGTTGCCTAACATCCTTTGTTACTTGATTACAGACTAATTTATATCTACCTTAGGCGTCTGTATCACTTGATAATTTATATGCTATCCCATGCACTTTTGTTCTTTGCGGAGTGTCTCAATAGTTCATCTGACATCCATTTAAGTCTAAACCTTGAACAGTATTTATTCATTGGTATGAAAAGCCTAGTAGCTTCTTTGATTACTTCCCATATAGAATTTGTTGTTAGTAACATCATCAGTTGGTCCCACTGCACAGTATTTAAAAACTGTCTCAGACCACTGTAGTCACCCTTAAGAAAGCAAAAGCCTTCTCCGTTACCCTTGACAATATTTCTCAATGATTTGTGAAAAAACCATAGTGCTGCAGGTATCCATTTTTTTAGAGATAATAGTTTATAGTTTCCTAAGTAATCAGGATATTTATACTTATAAAATATGCATTCTTCATCCAAAGTAACCCATTGCTTAATGCTTTGCCTCTGAATATTTTCAAAGGTCTGAAATTAATGTTAAGGAAATAGGAGCTCAGATGAGTGCAGCATATTTCAAAATTAGAATAATTAAAGCTAAATAAATTATTCTATTAAGTGAAGTTATTTAATTAGTTAAACTTCCTTAATAGATGCAAATTCTGATATATCTTGTAATAAGTTGAGTGTGATTCGAAGGTTGGCAGGGTTGTTAATGACACTAATGACAGCACGCTGCTACAACAGGATCTAGAAAACTTAAGCAGTTGGGCTGAGAAGTGCCAACTGAAGTTTAACATTGACAAATATAAAGTACTGCATATGGGAAGCAGTAACCCCAGAGTAACATATCAAATGTGTGGTACTACACTGACAGTGGTAGAGAATGAAAAGGACCTGGGAGTAATTATGCAGACAGATATGAAGTTTTCTGAGCAGAGCAGACGGTCTGCAAGAGTAGCTCATGGTGTCTTGTCAATGATATACAGGAATTTTTCTAGCAGGGATAAGGATGTGGTTATCCCCTTGTATAAGGCAATGGTCAGGCCACACCTTGAGTACTGTATACAGGTTTGGAGGCCTCATTTCAAGAAGGATGTAGAGCTGCTGGAGCGAGTGCAGAGAAGGGCAACAAGATTAATGAATGGAACAAAGGGTTGCTCTTATGAAGAAAGTCTTAAGTTTTGCAAATTACAGTGTCTGGAGACTATGCACCTGTGAGGTGATCTGATTGAGGTGTATAAAGCCTTGAATGGTTTGAGCAATAATCAATGCTGATGGGCTTCTTCATCTTGCTCAGAATAATCGCCTGAGAGGGCATAAATTCAAATTGAGGAAATACAGTTGTAGGATAGATGTGCAGAAGTTTGCCTTTAGTCAGCAAGTGGTTGATTGCTGGAACAATCTTCTATCTGTTGTTGTAGGAGTTGATAGCTTAAATTGATTCAAGGCACAACTAGACAAATATTTAGAGTGAGTGGATAGATGAAATTATGGGGTTTTTTCTTTTTTTTGGGGTGACATTATATAAGCTTGCTTTCTTGCATCATGTGCCTATGCTAATACTAATGCTAGTGAGTTAAAAACTACTGACTACCTTTCTCAAAAATGAAAATCTCTCAATCTTTATGTATTTGTAATCCTTCATATTGAATTTACTAATAAATACACTAAACTGACACATGTTAAAAATAAAGGATCGCAAGCTAATCCCTGAGGCACACTTATATTCAAAATAAATGGGTGCAATTTCATATTATTTTTGTTGGAGCAAAGTTCATTTCAGAGAATTTTTTTTTTTTTTTTATCCAAATTAGCAGCAGATTTCTTATGCCATAAACATTCCAGAATTAGTAAATCTTGAGATACTGAGTTGAAAGCTGTGATAAATAATGAACAATACCTATTATTCAAAGCTAAAAAATCTTTTTATTTGTTTATTTTCATTTTCCTTTTTTATTTTATATCCCTGTTTACTTTATTATTACATTTTTGTAGCCCAGTGGTCAGGAGCAAGAGTGCACAGCACACAATTCCATTGAATGGACCCGGGTTCGAGCCCCTGATTACTAAATACAATAAATATTTGTATTGATGATTTATTGTAAACTCTACTGACTTGGTTGTCGTGCCGGAGTATAAACAGAAAATTTATTTATATATTTTTTGGGAGGAGGGAGAGTGGCAGTGCAACAAAAGTTCTTACAAAAGGGTGTTACCAAGAAAGGCTTCAGTTCTCCAAATTGCAGTATCTGGAGATTAGGCACTTGTGAGGTGATCTGAATGGTTTGATAAAACTCAGTGCCAATGAGATTCTTCCTCTTGCTCAGATTATGCAATGAGGAGGCATAAATTTAAATTGAGGAATTCAGATTGATGGTTGCAGAATAGATTGTGTGCAAAAGTTTGCCTTGAGCCAATGAGTGGTTGATTGCTGGAGCATGCTTTCATCCAGTGTCGTGGAAGTGGATAGTTTGAATAAATTCAAGGAAGAACTAGACAACCTATTGGAGGGGATGGATAGGTGAAATGGGAATTTTTTTATTTTTTTGGTTGATGCTGTATAAGCTTGCTTTCTTAACTCATTTGTCATATTAATACTAATACTAAGAGCTGATGGCTCCCTTTCATTACATGACTAATACTAATCTCATATCAAAAAGTAAATAAGTATGTCAGTGTGAAACTTCCTCTGTGAAAGCATTTAGCAAACTAGTTATCAAACACTTGTTCAGTCAAATATTTTTGCTAACAAGATACATGATTGTTCTGTAGCTTGAGAGAATAGAGAATATCTCTAGTTGCTTTGTGATGAATAGGATAGAGAAAAGCTTATTTTTGGAGGGCACTAAGCGCTCATTGTTTGATGGCTTTTTGTTTTAAACTCTGTTTAATTTGTGTTCATTTAGTATTCATTTATGTAAATTTTTGCTTAGTTACTTAGCAAATAGCATTAGCATTAGTAGAGGCATTTGATGCAAGAAAGCAAGCTTATGCAGCATCAGCCAAAAAAAAAAAAAAAAGTAACATAAATAAATAAAAATAACCACTTCCACTTCACCCCTCTGTTCGTTCGAAATACCTGTCCAGCTGAGCCTTAAACTTATTTAGGCTATCAACTTCCACGACAAGGGATGGAAGTCTGTTCCACCCACCAACCACCCGCTGGCTAAAGGCAAATTTCCGCACATCTATCTTACATCTGTCTTTCCTCAATTTGAATTTATGCCCTCTCAGGTGATTTTTCTGAGCTAGAGGAAGAATCCCATCAGCATTGAGCATGCTCAAACCATTCAAGGCTTTGTACACCTCTATCAGATCACCCCGCTGGTGCCTAGTTTCCAGACACTGTAATTTGCAAAACTTAAGCCTTTCTTCGTAAGAGAACCCCTTTGTCCCATTCACCAATCTAGTTGCCCTTCTCTGTACTCGTTCCAGCAGCTCTACATCCTTCCTGAAATGAGGCCTCCAGGCCTGTATACAGTACTCTAGGTGTGGCCTGACCATTGCCTTATACAAGGGAATAATCACCTCCTTATCCCTGCTAGAAAAATTTCTATATATCATTGACAATACACCATGAGCTACTCTTGCAGCTCGTCTGCACTGCTCAGAGAACTTCATATCTGCCTGCACCACCACCCCCAGGTCCCTTTCATTCTCTACCACTGTCAGTGTAGTACCACAGAGTTGATACGTTGCTCTGGGGTTGCTGTTTCCCATATGTAGTACTTTACATTTGTCAATGTTAAACTTCATTTGCCACCTCGAAGCCCATCTGCTCAACCTTTCCAAATCCTGTTGCAGCAGCATAGTGTCAGTAGTGTCCTTGACAACCCTGCCAACCTTTGTATCGTCTGCAAACTTGGACATTAAGCCTGATATACCATCATCAATATCATTTATAAATACAGAAAACAATAAAGGCCCCAATACTGAACCCTGAGGGACTCCACTAATAACATTAGTCCACGATGAGCAGTGTCCATTGATTACCACTCTCTGTCTTCTCCCCCTCAACCACCCCTTTATCCATAGCAGCAACTTGCCTCCAATGCCACACTGCTCCAATTTGTGCAGCAGTCTTCCATGTGCAACAGTATCAAAAGCCTTTCTAAGATCCAAGTATATAATATCAAAGTTATTCCCTGCATCCAGTTCTTTTGTGACTGCATCATAGTATCCAATCAAATTGGTCAGGCAAGACTTCCCCTTAACAAAACCATGCTGTGTCCTAGCTATAACTGAAGTCTTGTCTAGATGATCCTGCAGTGCTTCTTTCACCAGTGCCTCCATTAATTTTCCGGGAACAGAAGTTAAACTCACAGGTCTATAATTACTTGTGTCAGCCTTTGATCCCCCTTTGTGAATTGGGGTCACATTTGCACATCTCCAGTCAATGGGTACCTCCCCTGAGTCCAAGGAAGCTCTCATAATTATGGCTAAGGGTTTGCTTACCTCCTTTGCTGCCTCCTTTAATATAACTGGATAGATCCCATCCACCCCAGGTGCCTTTCTTGTGTTTATCTTCAACAATTTCTCCTCCACTTTGCTCTCAGTTATTACAAGATTCTCTAGCTTACTGCTAGAGTTGAATACACCTCTGGCATTCCCCTCGCTGAATAACTCCTCATGTGTGAATGTCGATGCAAAATATTCATTTAGTTTGTTAGCTACCCGAGCAGGGTCATCAACAGTTGACCCATCGATCTCAAGTGGACCAATCTGATTCATCCCCTTCCTTCTAGAGTTTACATAAGTAAAGAACTCTTTGCTGTTTTTCTTCGCATCCCTTGCCAAGGATCTCTCGTAATCTGCCTTCGCCTGCCTAACCTCCTTTGTAACTTGGTTACAGATCAACTTGTATCTATCATAGGCATCCGTGTCACGTATTAATTTGTATGTATCCCATGCATTTTTCTTCTCTGCCATATGCCTCATTAGTTCATCTGACAACCATTTAGGCCTAAACCTTGAACAATATTTCTTAGTTGGTATGTAAAGCCTAGTAGCTTCCACGATAAGTTCTTTGAATGCTTCCCATTTTGAATTTGCTGTTGGCAATATCATCAGTTGATCCCACTGTATAGAATTTAAATACTGTCTCAGTCCATTGTAGTCGCCTTTACGAAAGCAATACCCCTTCCCTTTACCCCTAATGGTAGTTACCTCTTTGAGTAACTCCCACTTCAGCACACTGTGATCACTGCCACCAAGTGGTTCATTTATCTGCAGATTCTGAATGCATGAAGAATCACTACTGATAATCAAATCAAGAGTATTACTCCCTCTAGTTGCCTCCCGAACATGCTGATGTAGAAAACAATCATCCAATAAATCCACAAAAGCCTTGCTACTGTGTGAGTGACCAGCCCCCAAATTCCAGTCAATATCTGGGAAATTAAAATCCCCCATTATAAGACTCTCTGATTTACTGGCCCACTCTATTTCTCCGAACAGTTTCTTATTATACTCATCAGAGTCATTAGGCCTATAGCACACTCCTACTCTCAATTTTGATCTCCCAATGCTTATGTCACACCAAACTGACTCGACACTGCACTGTCCAGCGATGTCGACTGGCTTCACTTCCTTGGATTTTATGTGTTTCTTAATTAATAGCATAACCCCTCCTCCCTTCCTATCCTGTCTATCCTTTCTGTACACATTGTACTCCCCAAATTCCAGTTCTGCATTTCTTATATCTGTGTGACACCACGTCTCTGAAATCCCCACAATATCTGCCTTTGATGTTTTGAGCAATACCTCAAATTCATCAAATTTATTTACTAAACTCCTAGCATTGGTGTACACACAAGTATACATGCACCTGTTCTTTTTCTTAGCTACCCTAACACAACCCATGTGTTTACTTGTACCCCAATGATTCCCAGCAGTCTCTGAAATATCCTGCATCTTATTTTCCAGGCTGCGGCTCATTCCAATAGAAGAAATAATTATTGCTAAATATTTTATAAAAGCATTCCTGAAGTTTTCATTCACAAATATTTTCATTTGTCATTGCATTTGTTATTGTCATTGCATTCACAAATATATAATTGGTAACTTGTGATATGCTATGCTAAGCCTAACTCAAACAGTGTACATTAAATCGGGTTAATTAAAAGATTCAAAGATTTCCAAAAACCAGAGGAAGAAAATCAAGCAAGAGGAGAGCAGTGTCTTAAGTTGGGATTACAGGGAACATCCTTAAATGGATCACAGTTTGGCTGAAAGACAGGAGAGATAACAAGGTCAGTGCTCCCCCATCCTTTTATAATCTTTCTGACATTAACAGGAGAGAGTATAGTAAAAGCTGTCGGTTTCCCAATGATTTTTAAGGTTGGGAGGGTAGTTAATAACCAGAACCAGTGTGTTACTTCAAAATGATTCAACTAATTACAACAAATTTTTTTTTTTTTTTTTTTGTGAACCCCAAACACGAGTGAAGTTTTATGTGAACCGTAATCCCTGTACATCAGATAGGCAGTTTTGTGTGAGATTTGCAATCTCTACATAAGGAGATTAGGCCATATCCAAGGGGTTACCAAGGTAATTCACCCGAGGTTTGAAATGGAAAAGTTTATGAAACAATGCTTGCTAATAAAATATCTTAATTTTAATAATCATGTATACATGGAATGCTGATGTATATAATGAATCAGAACAGCATTCCAGTGTGTTCTCATTCATTCCAAACAGAAATTCCAAATTAAAAATAATCTTTGAGGACTACCATCTTACTAAAATTTATATTCTATGTTAGAGAATATAATAAAGTTACAAATTAAATTGATTCAAGTGAATACTTAATGAAATCTTCTAAAATAAACCTTTTAAAAATAAGTAGTTTATATCCAGATTCTGCTTTATATGCTAATGGAAGGTATTCACCCTGCTGTTAAAGCCCATAAAAGAACATAAGACGTTTATGGTATAATTGTAATTTCACTCTCTTTTATGCATATTTATAAAGCTGAACTAATGCTGCATTCAGAAAAGTAATTAGCATAATGAGATTATAAAAATAGGCATTTTAACCCATCACTGATGGCACAGTATGGAATTCCTTCTTTCCCCAATATATTTTATATTAAAAAAAAAAATTCTGATCCTGCTATATACTCATTACCTTTACGAAATTCTACATTATCAGTCAGTAGCAATAAACTTAAAATTCAGTGACTGTGGCCAGAGCAGTGGTCAGATTTCTGTCTGAATAGATTTGAATCCTGAGCTTACTCATTCATGTAACTTTTTTCTGAAAAAGGCTTGTGTGAAGCATATCATTTGTGCTGGTGACACTTCTGCATTCCTCACACCTGAAAGTGACAACTGCTTGTGGACCAAGTAAAACAAAAAAAAAAAAAAAAAAAAACAGTTTCTCATTTCTGGAGATGGTAATATGCTAGGCTTTTGTACTAGCAAAATTTAATTTTTCTTTTCTCTTTTTTGTTAGAGAAGATTGTGTGTGTGCATGTATGTGTGTTAGTGATTTGAAAAGTAGTGTGTAAAGAAAGTGATTAGAAAAGTGGATGAATGACAGAAATATATATATGTAGAAAAAAAAAAAAAAAAAAAAAGTAATTGCTGTAACTATGTACAATATACAATTTATATGTAAGATACTCAATGTTAATTACTGTAAAAAAATTTGTAAACTTCTAAAGATTGTTATATGAAAATCGAGATTTTTGGCCACATATAAAATATATGTAAAAAAAAGTTACTGTCATTATGATCACAGTATTTTAAAGTTTCAGAGAAAACTATTGACCAAAAAAAAAAATTTTTTTGTGGTCAATACAACAAAAGATTTTCCACTTTATGCTGGTTGTGTCTTTTGAATTCCATACCATCACTGAAGGGCTAAAGTAACTTATATTGATTAGGATTTCAGATAAATAAAAAAAAAATTGCTAGTCTTCTTTATTTTTAAATATTGCATTAATTAGATCTCCGTATTTCATTTATTGCTTCTAAAATAACATTTAACATATTACTTCTATTAGATAAGATTTGTTTATTAGATAGAATATCTGCAGATTTACAATGCAACTTTTTTATGATTAATCATATTTTCTACCTCAAATTTCATATACTGTATAAAGTCTTCATATGGTGCCTGTTTAAAATCCTTACAATATTTAACTTATTACTTAATGGGGGGGGGATGGAGTCTTTCTGGGTTTTTCTTTTTTCTTTCTTTCTTTTTTTCTTTCTTTCATGAGTATCTGTATATGTATACATGTTTTGTTGCTGTTGCATATAGCACACAGTTAAAGCATTAACAACTCTGTTGATGTACGTACTAACAACATTGAAGATTGTACTATCAGTGTGAAATTGTGTATTACATTCTGGCATTACGCAAGCAAGCTATGCAGTTATACGTCACTGCATTATTGTGTCATTTCTTGGTGATGCTGCTAAAATCAAATTGTCAGTTTTCTTGCCACAGTGTAATGTAATGAAATAGAAAGAATGTGAATATTAAGTTTCATGTGAAAAGTTTATATTTTAAATGATGTGGGAATATGATGTTTACAACGAAATTTTAGTTATTTTTTCATATACAGTACTTCTGTATTTACTTTTATATAACTGTGTGTAGTGAATTTACAAATATAAATTCAACAATTAAGTGTTACTCATTGAAGTAGACAAAAGACAATAACTATCTTGTGTACAGCCATCATTGATAGTATGATATTATATATATAATATCATGCTGACTTCTGTCTGTAAATGAGGAGTTTCTGTAAATTATTCATATATCGCTTAATAAACAAACTGAAATTCCAGCATTTTCTGTTTATTTATCATAGTACTTTTTCATTTAAAAATATTTCCTTATCTCAGAAAAAAAATGCAGCTAAAACAAACAAAAAAAAAAAAGACAGTATGAGTGAAGTAACCACAGTTTCTTTTCTGAATACCATATTTTCCAGTTAAGGTGAGTACACATTTACTTTCAAACTGGAGCAAATGTGGCATCATAATTTAAAGAAGAATCAAACGTTTTCTGCCATATATTCCTTAGCTATTTACATTAATACCATTTGTCTAATTAATTTACATCTATCTTTCTGTTTAAAACTTATTACAATCCTTAAAATTACCTTGATTAATCTTAATATCAGCTCCTAGATCAAAACAGGTCAAGTTTTCAGCTTTCCACCATTTAAACCTGGATATAACTAATGGATATTCTGAATGATAAGGAGCGGCGAATTAAAGTTAATGTAATGAGTTTGCCTTTATCCGGCAGGTAGTTGATTGGTGGAACAGCATTCCATCTTCTGTTGTGGAAGTTCATAGCCTAAATAAATTTAAAGCTGAGCTGGACAAGTATTTGGAACAAATGTAGGGCTGAATGGGAGCGTTTTTTTTTTTTTTTTTTTTTTTCGGCTGATGCTGCATAAGCTTGTTTTTTTTTTTTTGCATTGTATGCCTATGCTAATGCTAAAAAAGTTATACAGGCAGTAGCCAGAGTATCATCAATGTTTGACTCCCATAATGTTGAACTACATTTGACAGATTGAGACCTGTTTAGGTCGTTGCAAGGAAGTCCTGAAATGCATGGTTGCCAAGCCCTGTAGCCCACATAATCGAATCCTTTCCTTGTATGATCCCCCATTTTTTCAGATCAAGTCCCATACTTGAACACAGTATTACAAATGTGGTCCTACAATTGCTTTATACAGTGGTCTATCACTTCCATATCTCTACAGGATAATGTTCGATAAATCATCGATAGGATATCACAGATACCTGTTCATATTTCTCACGAAACTGCATATCTGCCCGTATCATAACTCACTGATCCCTTTCTTCCACTGTTTTTAATTCAGCCCCACCAAGTGTATAATTTATTTTGGGGTTGCTATTCCCGAAGTGTAAGATCTTATATTCTGCCACATTAAATTATAGCTGCCACTTTTCTGACATTTCCTGAAATCTGTTCCTGATGATCCTGAAGGAGAGCTGCTTGGCACTGATTGTTAACGACCCAATCTTTACTTCATCTGCAAATTTCAGCATCAACCTTCTATCAAATCGTCAATGTTATGAAAATCGGAAATAACGGGCCCAAGAACTGATTCTCGAAGGACCCATTCCTGATGTTACACCAACCTGAAGCATGTCCATTAATCCCAAGCCTTCTGCCCTGCAGTCACCCAGTAATCTTATCAGTAATCCCAACACATTCCAGCTTATACAGTAACCTCCCATGAGGGACTGAGTCAAATGAATTGCTAAATTGAATTAAACTAACCCTAGGGGCTCACATCTAGTGAGTATGAGCATCACACACCCAGGGTCCTGAGCGGGAATTAACATTCTCTTTCTTGGTGATTTCCTTCTACTTTTGACTCTTGTTTTCTCTCTGTATCTCTCCCCTCTTCCTCCCTCCAGGGTAAAAAAAATGGCCGGCGCAGCAAAAGCCTCTGGCTTCCTTGCACCATATGGCTAACAATAATAATAAACTATGTCAAAATTGTTCCCTACATCCTGCTCAAGAGTAGCTGTGTTAAAATAGCCTACTAATTTAGTTAAAACATGATTGAAGAAAACGACGTTTTGTATCCTTCAGAATGCCATCGCTATCTAAATGTCCCCACATTCATCACTCTTAATCATTGCCTCTAAGATTTTCCTGATCACTGAAGCCAGTCCCACTGTCTCTAGTTACTGACTTCACTCTTAGAACCGATTTTATGCATTGGCGATATGTTAACATTTCACCAATCCAAAGGAATTTCTCCCGAGTCCAAAGACGCCCCTGCAACTAACAATGTTTCAATAAATTCCCTGGCGGCCTCTCTGAAAATTACTGGATATGTGCCATCAACTCTGGGGCCTTATTTGCCTTTATGCCCGAAAGTTTTTGTAATAAACAGTCATCTGTAATTTCGAAATCACTAATTTCATATGCCACAGCCTCCCTCGAAGAGCCTCTTCTCAGCACAAAGGATCTTTCGTCAGTAATGCCAGGTGCAAAGTACCTACTGAATTTATCCTCAACATCAGGTGGGTTGTCTAAGACTTTGCCACACCCAGTGTACAAGGGTCTGATCTGATTTGCTTTTTTCTTCGTAGTATTCACATACATGAAAAGTTCCTTGTAGCCTATTCTTTGCTCTTATGCAGTGCTTTTTCATATGCAGCCTCGTCCTCCCTGACCTTATTTGGAGTACTATTATAGATCAAATTGAGGTTGTCACAGACATTCTCTCAGATATGCTAGACAAGCTGTACTTGCTACCTGGGAGTCTAAAACGCTGATGGAACTGATATTCGGGTGACACTCAAGTGAAGTGGACCCAATTTCGGCGAAGTCCGGACGGTCTGTGACAGCCAAATCCTCTGCTTGCACCTTCACGATGGTGCGACTGTTAGTAATCCTGGGTATAACCTCCATGCACAAGTACATGGTGAGTGACCACCCAGGTGTGAACCAACATAAGCAGGGGTCGAGGTGTGGCGCCCACACCACATGGAGGAACGCCGCCCCTCTATGTTACCAGGCAGTACTAGGTGGTAGATGACTCTCATAAACGCACGTTCTCCGCGCTCCTGGATCTTGTTCACGAATATGTGGTAACAGTGTCTACTAGTTTTTGAAAAGTTTACTCCTTAGTATAACAACTACAGTGGATCTCAGGGTGAGAAACTTTTGAATATTTAACGGGAACTTTGCAGATTATTTGCGTTTTTTATCTATATCCTTTGTTGCCAGACCGTACTGGTCACCATGCGGCTGACAGCAGGGCTATAGAGAGGCACCAATTATACTGTGGTTGCCACGCAAATACCCTGCACTTGACTTGGGAGGAATGTGTAGCACTCCCCTCCGGCGCAGGGATTAGTGAATTATCTACCCCTTCAGCTGTGACCTTGACTGCCGCATTGATTGGGGACGGCAATTCCACCTGTGAAACCTTGAACTGTGATAACGTCCAATATCTTCAAACTATGTTAGAGAACAATTTTCGGTGCAATCATGATTTCAGTGACCCCCCCCCCCCCCCCGCTGCAATAGACTTACCATGGACAGCTTTTACTTTTGTTCCAGCTTGTATAGTGGAAAAACAGACTTCACCATAAGTTTCTGCGGCTGCGAAAATGCTAGAAGAAAGTAGCACAGGTTCTCCTAGGCTATCTTTACGGTTGTAGGTCCCCCCCCCCCTCACGTGACAGTGGGGGATAGACCAAATCGACATCCGTGCGCTATCTGGCTTCAAATTTAGCTACAAACCTGTGGTTGGCACCAAACTTCGTCATTCCTCAACCTCTATCAAACTGTGCAGCAATAATCTGTTATCCGAATATTCCCGATAAACCGATATTTCCAACTAATCTGAGAATATGGATACACCCAGTACAAATCCCACTGAATTGATTTGTAACGTCATTGAACGGTCATTGAGCGCTCAACAAACCACTGATAATACAAAAAGTGACCAACCTGACATTGAAATCACGGATAATTTTGAGGATATCCGGCTGACACCTGTATCCAAAAAGAAACATAGAAAACGGGTAGTTCCCCAATCGGAAAGGGAAACCCGCTCGCAAAGTGAGCCTCAAGAGCCCCAGGGATCCCAGGGCCCCATACAAGACAACCGCGAAAAGACGACAAAACAGCAAGAGTCGACTAACATCGACCTAACTCTTCCAGAGGGCACCGTTAATGAGCAGGTATTGGCCCTGCGAGTTGAACTAGAAAATAAACTAAAAGAGTCTTCCAGCTGCATTACCTCAACCCTTCGGGGCGAGATTGTTGGTATCTGGGCAAAGCTTGAGACTATCCTGCGCAACGTTCACCTTGCTTCTGAAAGGAATGAGGCCAAACTCGAGGCATACCTCGAATGTAGGGGCACACAAATGCTACAGCGCGCCCCAACTTTTGCTGATGCGCTGAGGAACACAAAGCCAAATACGAGAACGGACCCGCCACCAAAAAGAAAGACATTACTACCAACACCACACCTGGTAATTCTCAAGCCGGCCACAGCCAATGCACCAAAAACAAGCGAGGAGATTAAGAAGACTGTAATCGCTTCCCTTACTGATGACCTGAGAAACACTAAAATAAAATCCATTCGAAAGACCCGAAATACGGGCATCATCATAGAAACTGACTCGAAGGACGACGCTGATATGATATTAATAAATGCTAAGATACCTACCCTGGGCCTCCTAGCTGAGCCCCCAAGGAAAAAGGCACCCTCAATAGTAATTTATGACATCGACAAGGGTCTGGATCCCAACACCATACGAGATGAATTGTACAGGCGTAACCTAAAACATGCACTCCCAAAAGAGGACCCAGCTAGCCTAATAAAGCCAAAGTACCAAACAAAGTCTAGAAGTGGCACTTCCTTCAACTGGGTTGTAGAACTGGCACCAACAGCCTGGCACATACTGACCCACCACAATCGAGTGTACATTAATTGGGGCTCCCACCGCTACAAAGAGCATGTAGCTGTCCCAAAATGCTTCAGATGCTGTCGTTTCGGTCACACGACCCACACGTGCACCCAGACAGAACAGACCTGTGGTCACTGTGCTGATAAAGGCCACAGCTATGAAACCTGCCCGAACAAGGCCAATGAATCAATCTGTGCTAACTGTAAAAGCCAGAAACTACCTCATGCACACTCACTTCGGGATAATAAATGCCCTGTCTACATCAAGGCCAAGAGCACGCTCCAACAACGAATAAATTATGGGGACACTGCATAAACAGTATAACAGCAACAAGATAAAATTCTTGCAAATAAATGCGCAGCGGGCAAAGGCCGTTGTGGGACAACTCCAACGGAAGGCAGATGAGGAAAACATCGATATTCTCTTAATACAAGAACCCTACACTCATTCAAACGAAATAAGGGGATACCCCTTGTCCTACAAAATTGTCCAGGCTCCTGGTGTGACACCCTGGGCGGGGATCGCTGTGAGGAATCCTCACTTGACTGTGATGCAGATATCTCATCTCTGTTCTCCATGGGCCGCCTGTGCCCACATCATCTCCTCTCTGGGTGACTTCTATGCCGTCTCTCTGTACTGCAGGCCGGGAGAGGACATTCTACCTGCAGTCCAGTACCTACAACACGTCTTAACAGAACTGGCGGGTGCAAAGATTGTCATTTGTGCCGACGTAAATTGCCGCTCTGCCCTCTGGCACAGTGAGACCCCAGGGCGTAGAGGTGCTAGAAATGGACAGCGGTTGGAGGAGTTCCTGGCTAATAGTGGTCTGGAAGTCATAAATAGGCCCAACAGCCTGCCGACGTTTTCCAGCTCACTTTGGGAATCTACGATTGACGTGACTCTCTCCACCAGGTCCTTTGCTAGATTTCTGTCGGATTGGACCGTACGGGAGGGCTGGTCCACCTCAGACCATCGGGCCATAACTTTCAACATGTACAGATCGATTACTCAGTCCACAATTCTCAGACAGAAGCAACACAGATACGCTTTGAACAAAGCTGACTGGAGCCTGTTTAAAGAAACACTCATCAATGGGATATTGCACTTACAAACCGAGAATGTGCAAGTTCAGCATCCAGACTCCCATCAGCGCAAGGTCACGGACATAATTACGATCGCTGCAAATACAGCAATAAAACGGAAAAATCCAATCCCTGGGGCAGTCCCCTGGTGGTCAGGGGAGCTTCAGGCCCTCAGACGTGAAGTAAACCAAAAGAGGCGTGCATTCCAACGAGCCAGGCGATCCTGGCCTCCTGCAGAAATTGAATACCTCCGGCAGGAGTACAGAGAAACTCGAAACGCCTACAACGCGATGATCAGGCAGCGTAAAAGACTGTCCTGGGAGCACCTGGTATCAACAGTTGGTAACTCTGACCCCTGGGGTGTCGTGTTCAAAGTAACAACAAACAAACTGCCAAGAGGAGAAGTTATTCGCTCCACAATCACCCCACAAGGCCACATGACCTCCACCTGGCAGCATTCAATTTCAAACATACTTGATCACTCTTTCAAACAGCCACCAGATGACAACTCACCAGAACAACAGCAGCTTTGCCTCGACAATAACAACTATAACTCAACACTCGTGGAAGAGCCTTTCAACGTCGAGGATCTCTCTATGGCCGTTGGGAGACTGAGAAATAACAAGTCACCAGGCCTGGACATGCTTGAGCCCGAAATAATTAAAAAAGTTGCTGAATTCGCTCCAGAAACCCTGCTAAACCTCTTCAACCATTGCCTGCTAAAAGGATGGTTCCCAACTGATTGGAAAACTGCGTCCATTCGGCTCATACTCAAAAATCCAACTAAACCGCATGATCGCCCTGACTCGTACAGGCCTATTGCTCTCCTTTCTGTGCTGAGTAAGGTTTTTGAGCAGCTCCTTAGACGGAGACTGGAAAACCGGGCATGTCTACGGTCGATGCGCTGGAGACCATTACAAATGCTGCCAGGAACTGCACCCAGAAGTACCTCCTTGTCATCTCGATCGACTTTGCTGGGGCATTCGACACCTTATGGTGGCCTAGCGTCCTCGGACGGCTGAGACGCGCTGAGCTCCCAGGAAATCTCTACAACTGCATTGCCAGCTATCTCAGTGACAGGAGCATTGTGGTTCAGGCTCCCTTCTCCAGTGTGAATCGTCGTGTCCACCGAGGTTGCCCTCAGGGCTCTGTCCTGGGCCCCCTTTTCTGGAACTCTGTACTCGACGAGCTTCTCAGTACTGACTTAGGCGATGTCCAGACCTTGGCATATGCTGATGATCTCTCCCTGATCCTGGCAGGGGACTCCAGGGCTCAACTTGAAATATCTGCCAACAGAGCCCTTACCACCCTGCAATCGTGGGTCCGGAAAAACCATCTGACCATCTCATCCACAAAAACCCAATCCATTCTCCTGAAGGGCTATCTTGATCCGCGGAAGCCGCCCCAAATCAAGATACATGGCACAACCATCAAGCTTGTTACTCAGCTGAAACTCCTTGGAATTATCATCGACAGCAAACTAACATTTCTCCCACATCTCAACTATCTACAGAAGAAAATTAGAAATTACATTGCACTGATTGCCAGGGTGACCCGCCGAGATTGGGGGCTCAAAAAACGCACTCTAGCTTTACTGTATAAAGCCATATTCATACCAGCTGTCACCTACGGTTCTGGCATATGGTTCAACAAAGCCTCTACTGTGGTAGGACGAAGAAAGCTGAACATCATTCAACGGCCAATTCTCCTTACAATAACCAGAGCATGTTGCACCTCCAGCACGCACGCCCTACAGGTCCTCGCCGGTGTACTGCCCCTAGACCTTGAGGTGGCCCATGTGGGGATGCTGTATCAGCTCAGCAGAGGAAAGTCTACCACCTTTATTGATTTTACCACGGATCCTGCTAACACCTATTCCAGCGAAAAAAGCAGACTCCTAACCTACTTACAACAGACCTGGCAAGCCAGATGGTCTGAATCCACCAAAGGGGCCATCACCCGCAAATTTATACCAGACATATGCAAAGTATATCCCAAATCACCATCCTGGTTCTCCCCAGGCCTTCTAACCACGTACCTCCTAACAGGGCATGGTGCCTTTCGCAGTAAACTGAACCTTCTTGGACTTTCCGACAGCCCCCTTTGCACCTGTGGTGCCCAGGAAACCTGGGATCACTTGATGCATGACTGCCTACTATATGATGACCTCAGATCTTCTCTCATCACACAAATTCATTTCATCCCTAGAGATCAGGAGCAACATCTCCTGGAAGACCACCATACCTACACAGCCTTTTCGAACTTTGCTCAGAGCCTCTTCACGAGGTGGAAAACCCTACCACAACCACAGAATCAGACCCAACCAGACAATGAAACGGCCTAATCAGCCATGTGTAAAGACCACTACTTGCTTCAGCATACTGCAATCCCCGTGAAGCCTTTCAACCTGCACAATAATTGTGCCTTTACAATGCAGTCTCAACATCACCTTCATCTACCATGACTGCCGCTCCGGCTTCGCCTCCCACCAAGTTCACTCACCACTGAAATGACTCCACTATCTGGACGGGACTTCTTTGTCCCAGAATTGACACTACTCGGATTTGATCCTCTTTGATTGACTCTACCAAATATATCTTCATGCAGCTCACTACTGAAATGACTTCACCACCTGGACGGGACCTGTCTGTCCCAGGACTGCACTACTCGAATCTTACCTTCTCGGACTGGACTCTGCCAACTATGACTTCACGCAGCATTGCTGCCAATGCCACGTGGCGATAGTGAACCTGTGCTCCCTTGCACGGCCCTGTTTCTCCCCTGTCCTGGCCGGGAGGAGGTGAAGGTCCCCTTGTCTCCTCCCCGCCACCCCCTCTTTCCTTCTGGTGTGGCATGGGCCTGCCTCACTGATTTTGGGGTCATCTACTCTATCGACCCTATACTTCTGTCTCTCACCCCCCAGCCTTTAGTCTCCCCTCCCCCTCTAGCTTTCCAACTAGCGTTCATCCCATGTCAAAATTATCCTAGCCCTACACCCAAAATTCTAAATTCCACACTGTATAACTTAAAACTCCTTGGCCTGACCCAACCTCTAGCGCACCCCCCACCTTTTTTTTTTTTTTTTTTTTTTGTCCTAGCCACTGAAATCCCAGGAAATTAGGTGGCAGGACCTGCCAGAGTACTTATTTAAAAATACTGGTGTACCTGGCTTGCCTCCACGGGGCTAAGTGTGGGCAACGTTGGGCCTCAGTAGGGGTCCAGCGGCTAAATAGCCAGATGAACAACGGTACACGACACTACATCCAACAATATCCATACACTTTTAAATCTCTGGCCTTTACAGTGTTCTGTAACACGTGACAATGTAGACTACACGGAGATGGGGGTAACCCCTGGTGCCTTTGACCCTAAACACACTTTACACTTTACACTTACCACTTTGGTTATTGGAGACTTGAAGTGGTGGAACCCATGCTTAGTCTCTAGAGCTAAGTTCCGGTCAACCCTTCCCTATCTCTTCCATCATGCAGTATGATTGATGACTTTTGAGGTTATGATGAACGTCGTGGCGAGATCCAATATTCCTTACATTTCGAGGGTACAGCTCTAAAACGGTGTTCGCTAGTTAGTACACCGGACCGAACCTATTGGTAACTCTCTAGGATGCGTCCGGATCAGCTAGTGTATAATCTTGCTACCTCTACTCTGCCAGATAGTGACTGGAGGGAGTCCGAGTAGTGTGTATGCAGGGAGCATTGTCGAGGCCACGTTATGTCAAGGATCTGGGTATATTCTTACCACGTGTACGCCATATCCAAAAATTTCATTACTTCATACACCATGTCCCACCCACTTTTTCTTACTATTGAATACACCATGAATTGTCAAACTTATAGAGCAAGCTTATCTGCGAAAAGATCTAAACCTCCCAAGGACTTCCTAATTCATTTCACAAATATACGTGGTCTCAATTCTAATCTCAACGATGTCCATTTCCACTTGCAGTCTGTCAAACCCCATGTACTTTTTCTGACAGAATCTCAGTTATCGGTTGATTCAACTACTGCTCATCTCAGATGCCCAAATTATTCGCTGTATGATTCCTTTCGCCTCAAAGGTGGTACTTGTGCATATGTCCGTTCTGATATTCCCTGTCAGAGACTCGCAATTTGGAATCTCCTCTCTTTGATCTTCTCTTGCTTAAAATCTCTCTATCTCATTGTGTCAAATTCATCTGTTGTCTCTACCGTTCTCCCAACTCCACTAATCACTTGGAGCTCTTTGACTTCCTCTCTTTGCAACTTTACTTTCTCCAGTCCAACTTTCTTAACAGTGAGGTAATTTTCCTTGGTGATTTTAATGTTCACAACTCCAGATGGCTTCCATTTTCTAGTCACAACGACCCAGCAGGTCGAGATGCTAAGGCTTTTGCAATTACTAATGACCTAGCACAGATTGTTCATTTACCTACAAGAATACCGAACAATCCTAATCATACAGCCAATACGCTTGATCTTTTTCCCACAAACAACCCTTCTAAGTACACGGTCGAAGTGAGAGGTCCTTTAGGCACTTCAGATCACAACTTGGTGATTGTCTCTTCTCCAATGGAACCTTTATCTCGTGTTGTTTGGCATTATAAGAATGCAAAATGGGATGACTGGCGAGACTTCTTTTCTTCATTTCCTTGGTCGGATAACTGTTTCAAAACTTCTGATGTCAACGTTTGCTCAGATCGTGTAAGTGAAATCATTCTTGCAGGAATGGAATCCTTTATCCCACACTCCACTTTAAAATCTCGTCCTATATCTAAACCTTAGTTTTACAATAAATGTGCTAAGGCTGTTCAAGAGAAGAATGTTGCATATCGTAATTGGCTTGTTTCTAATTCTTCAGTTTCATTTTCTGCCTACACCAAAGCTCACAACAATTGTAAAGCAGTTATTAATCAGTCCAAACTAGAGTTTGAACAGGCTAAGAGTAGAAAACTTGCTTCTTGCCCTAATGGTAGCCGAGCATTCTGGTCTCTTGCCAAAGCTATTGGCGGCAACTTTTGCCCATCTCTGCTCCCACCTCTGTCCAAACCAGATGGTCCTGTTGTCACTTCAGCCAAGGATAAAGCTGACCTGCTAGCATCCAATTTTTCTTCCAACTCGTGTATTAATGATCTTAGTAAAACACCTCCCACCATTCCCAACACGCTCCATTCAATGCCTCCTGTGGTCTTCCGTCAAAAGGATATCAGAAGAATTTTGATGAATCTTGATGCTAAGAAAGCTCCAGGTCCTGATATTTCTCCACTTGTTCTCAAAACCTGTGCTCCTGAACTTACTCCTATTCTTTGCCGCCTTTTTTCACTTTCTTATTCCAAAGGTGTTTTTCCTTCTGCTTGGAAATTTGCTCGTATTCCCTCCCATCCAATTATCGTCCCATTGCAATTACTTCTACTCTTTCTAAAGTAATGGAGAAATCAATTAACCGCCAACTCTTAAACTACCTAGAAACCTTCCGTCTGATCAACGATCGCCAGTATAAATTCCGTCAGTGTCGATCCACTGGTGATATTCTGGCTTACGTTACCCATTTAAATAAATAAATAAATTTTCTGTTTATACTCCGGGACGACCAAACGGTGAGAGGAGTTCACAAGATAGAACACAAGAAACAGCACCGTATTCAGTAGTCACGGGCTTGAACCCCGGTCACTCAAGGCACGTGTACTTATGCACCCGCGCGCCTGACCACTAGGCTACGGCGGCCTGAACTAAATCAATGGAAAGTTCGGTGAAACACAATTAGTTGCTCTTGACATCTCAAAGGCTTTTGATCGTGTTTGGCATAAAGGTCTTCTAAACAAGCTTCCATCTTATGATTTGCCAACTGTTTTTAGTAATTGGTTATCCAGTTTTCTCTCTGATCGCTCACTGAGGGTGATGGTAGATGGCTCTCTGTCTTCTAACTTCTCCATTAATGCCGGTGTCCCCCAAGGTTCAGTTCTTTCCCCCACTCTTTTCCTCTTGTATATTAATGACCTTCTTCCATTTACTGGAAATCCCACCATAGTTTTGCCGATGATAGCACATTGCATTCCACTTTCCATTTTGAGAAACCTTGTCCTGCTCAAGCAGCAGCATCAACTTCTCGAAAATCTGCCAGCAATTCCTTAAATGCCGATCTTCAGATAATTTTCCAGTGGGGAAAAGACAACTTAGTTGATTTCAACCCTTCTAAAACTCAGTTTTGTCTTATATCTCCCAAAAAAGGATTCTTCTGCTCCTATGCTTATCTTTAGTGACACTCCGATTTCTAGGCAAAATGATATGTCTTTTTTGGGGATTACCCTGACTTCTAATCTCTCTTGGCACAAGCACATTACAAATATTGCTTCCTCTGTATCTAAAAAACTTGGTTTTCTCTTTCGCTCTCGGCGTTACTTTTCTTCCAAACAGCTGCTCACTCTGTATAAATCGCAAATCCGCCCTGCCATGGAATATTTTTCCCACATCTGGGGTGGTGCCCCCAAAACCTCTCTCAGGCTTCTTGATTCTATTCAGATGAGTGCAGTTAGGTTAATTAATGATTCATCTCTAACAGAGTCCCTCCACTCGCTTTCTCATAGACGTACTGTTTCTGCTGCATGCCTCTTCTACAGATACTTCCATGGGCACTGTTCTTCTGAATTGGCTTCTATAATTCCCGCTCTCTCTTTCAAAACAGTCCGAACACGTGCCGCCACCAGCCAACATCCATTTACTGTCCAACTTCAAACCCACAGAACCAACTTTTCATCTTCCTCATTTATTCATTCAACTTCCGTTTTCTGGAACAACCTTCCTTCATACTTATTTCCTGAAAATTACAATCTACAGAAGTTCAAGTCCAATGTCAACAAATATCTTCTTTCGTCTTCTCAACGTCCAACCCAAGCACGGTACTAAGTACTATAGGTTCTAATACTTCTCGTGTTTGGGGTTCACATAATAAAAAAAAAAAAAAAAAACTGTTGTAGGCTTCAGTACTTTTAGTTGCTCTATCCCATGTTGTCTTTTACTGCTTTATTTGATTGGCCAGCTGCGCATTCGTCCATTTTTACATCCTTCTTCTGCAATATTTTCTTAGTGGTATGCATGCGTTCGTGGCTTCTGTGATTTTTGCTTCAAAATTAATCCATAATTCCTCATGGGGAAAACGAACCCCTGATTCAGAGCAAATGGATCCCTTCCATTTGCTCTGAAAGCTTCATTCTTTGTCATTAAATTATAATTACTGTATTATTTTTCTTCTTTAAGTCATGGAATCCAGTACCACAGGTCCATTTGCATTTAATCCACATGGTGTATTTTCTCTCACACTTATTCTAATCAAGCTGCGTCAGATAGAAATTACCTGTAACACATTCGCGCTTACTTGACGATTCCATCTGCATGTAGATCCCTTGTCCATCCCATTGATTTATTGGTTTTGCATAACGCACATTTGGGACAAAATTAAGTAAACTAAAATCTAATAGCATTCATTTATTTATGAAGTCTCCAATCATTATTATCTTTAAACATTATTATTATCTCCATCAAAAATCATTATTATCTCCAATTATTATCTTTAAACTGAACTAGAACCCATTTTTATGCTAAAAATAGTACACATTAATACTTTTCCAAATAAAGTAGCTATAATTGCAGGAAGGTTTCCAATACTTGTATACTCATATCGATTTAAATTCGAAGTCACATCTTTTGCCTTGCTCATTGTCAGACTGAACTGCATGCATGGCATCCATAAATATCTGCCCACCTGTTTTATGGCATGAACCACATGGTATGAACACTTCCTGCTGTGACTAATGGGGTGTTCCATAATTAGGAGTAGGCGTGTAGTCGCTCAGTATATGTGGTCATGCCGGGTACAAACAGATCATTAAGAATATGAAACAGGGGCACCCAGTTAATAATGATATTCTCAATATATTATTATGTCTAAAATATTAAACTTAAAATACAAAAGTTGATCAATAAAACTTCAATTTTTAAAAATGCGTAATTAATGGTAAGGAAGAACCTGAGAGCGATTGTCCTCTAGAATCCATGTGGCTCACGATCTTCAGAATTTTATCTGTTTTGGCCAGGTCCGAATTTACATATAAGCTAAACAAGCTACAGCTTAGGGCCTCACATTACAAGGGGCCTCACTGCATCTTAAAAAAATCATCCTTTTTTTTTTTTTTTTTTAATATTGTCATAGGTGAACAGTAAGAGAGAAAGGTCTCATACATGTTATAGCTTAGGGTCTCAAAAGTTTAAATCCGGCCCTGGCTTTGGCCTCTTTCCGAAAGTAAAAAAAAGTCGAAACATTGGAAATTCGACTGCGTTCCTTTGGCATAATGTTTATGCGTATGCTGATGATTTAGCTGTGTTAGTACAAGGAAATTCTCATTCTTTATTATTATTATTAGCCGCATGATGCAAGGAAGCCTGAGGATTATGCTGCACCAGTTAAAAAAAAAATTGAGTTAATTGAGAGAGAGAGAGAGAGAGAGAGAGAGAGAGAAGGGAATCACCAAGAAAGAGAATAATGATGATATCCAGCTCAAGACCCTGGGTGTGCCAAGCCCATACTCACCAGACGTGAAAGCGGAGGCTCTAAGAATGTTAGAATATTGGTGTCAGAATTATAAAGTTGCAAATTTCCAAGAAAAAGGCTGTCAAATGCTTCTTGGCATCACGAGGTATTTAGGCTTATACCTTGAGGAGTGTCTCTTTTTTTACCGAGCCCATCAAGTTTTTATAACCAAGATTCGAACATTATATGCCAAGCTCCGGAAGACTGTTAGGACCGATTGGGAATCAATGGACTATCTTTAAATTTATTATATGACTTTTTGTTCCTCCCAATCGTGACCTATGCTTCTGGGGCTTGGATTCATAGAATTAATAATGTCATTATACAGAAATATTTGATTCCAGCTCAGAGATTCGCTCTTCTCGGGTTGACGCGTGCACCGAACAATCTCCAGAAGCATTACAAATTGTTGTTGGACGGCTTCATGTCCAGTATGGGGTATTGTTGACTGGTTTATTATATTATACAAAACATAATATTAGAAGGAATATTCTGGGCATAAGATCTTTTCCAGAGGAAAATAGGCGTTATTATTATATTAGCCATATGGTGAAAGGAAGCTTGAGGCTTTTGCTGCGCCAGCCAAAAAAGATTTCCGAATTACCCTGAGAGAGAGAGAGAGAGAGAGAGAGAAGGATGATGATATCTACCTCAGGACTCTGGGTTTACCAAGCCGATACTCACCAGACGTGAGCCCCTGGGGTTATTCTAAAGTTGATTTGAAATCTGAGAAAAAGAGAACTGTTTTACAAATAATGAATATGTGCGAAAATGCAGGGAAAGGCCGTGAGACTTTTGTTTTTCCCCAATAATAAAGTTATTAATCCAAAGTTATAAATCCACGGCTTCAATTTGCTTTTCATGCCACAAACCTCATTACTGGACATGGATTGACATATAAATTGTCATAGTCAAGATTACGTGAGCAGGAGTTATGTGGTGCATCTGAACGTGTTATGCTGGACTGCCACTGTTACTTGAATATCAGATCTGAATTGAAAAGATCAGTTAGGATTTTAGAGAAAGAGAGACTCGGTTCTGTTCACAGAACGTCGATTATTTGCATATTTTTTAATGATTTCGTGAGTGCAGTATTTAGAAGACGGAACACTAATGCAAGATGGTGGCCCGCCACTTCGTGACAGGGACGGGAACCCACCTGATTAAGATATACAGATATGAAGTAATCAGGTAGATTCTTCTTAGTTGGGGCCAAGTGGCCAAATTGGAAGTTCAGAGAAGGGAAAATAAAATTTGCGTTGAGTTATTTTTATTGTTTATACTAATTTATTGTATACAACTCCGATCCAGTTAATAGTATAACATTGCAGTTGATAGCCACGGAAAGGCTGTTGTCTAGGGAGTGGCCTTTAGCATTAATGGAATCTTAAATGCTTACTTCTGAACTGAGCTACTTTTATCTATTTCTAACAGTGGATGGGGGTGTGGTTAATTTTTCCCAAATCCCAGAGTTCCCGATATTTTTGCCAATATAGCATTCATTATCTGATCGAAATGTGTTACTGTTTCAGGAGTACATCTACTTTAAATGGGAAGGGGTCGCTTTCTCTATTCGCTTGTTTTCCTGCGCAGCGATCGTTCGAATCTATTGAGTACCTACCATGCCTGCATTCATGAGTGCTGGTTTCTGATTGGTTTCTTCCCCTTCAGAAAATCTGCTCGAAGAGTACATATGGCATCATTTGTTGCTGTTAAAGGAAGATAAAAAAAAATCTGCTGAATTGTCTTCTAACGTACTCTTTCTCAGAAGACAGTTTAGAGAGGTAAATTTGTGTGTCCGCCACAAAATCAAAGCTCGTGGTGCTATTTTGCTTTTCTTAAAAAAAAAAAAGCGGTTTCCGGAAAGAAGCATTTGGACAGTATCAAGATTTATTGGACAGTATCAAGGAATATTTTGGAAGTTTTTCAGTGATTCATAAATTTTGGCTTTTCTTTTACTTGAGCGTTTCTGTTTTTCAGAGAAGTACAATTTACAGGTGGTGCCTTTCGTGTAGGTGAATGAGAGAATAGAATTTTCAGTCTCGAGCAATACTGCACCAAACTATCTTCTATGTAGCTACATAATGAAGGGTGCTAAAGTTGCATATTCTGAGAGTCGATTTAAAATTTATTTTTGACGTCTTCTTTGCTACGCTGGTTATGGCATGGTTCAGGCGCTTCTTGGACAAAACATTATTCAAGGTACTCGTACGATACTTCTAAGTTGCGTTAGTACATTTGTATATATATATGTATAAGAGTGCTATTTGCCTTCGCTATATCCGTTCGTCCTCCTGCATGTACACTTGTGTGCAAAATTTAAGGATCAGTCAGGTTTTCACCTATAGCTTCTCATAGGAGTGGCCTGGATATGGGAAAAGCATACCAAAGGAACCTCGTGAGGTACAGAAATGATGAAGGAAACAAAACCGACACAACAACAGAAACAAAACGGTACAGAGGGGCTTTATTCAAAAATGGCAACATAGCACTGGCTGCCATGATACCGATGCATCACTGCCAAAGATGGAACAAAGAGAAGAGGTAGTCCTCAGTAGGAGATATGGCCACCCCTAATGTTGATGCAGACTTTGCACCGCCTGTCCATACTTAGAACAATGTTGTTGAGAAGTTCTTGCGGGTAACATCGTCCATTCCTCTGTCAGCGCTATCTTCAGCTGATGAACATTTTCTGGTGGGTGTAGACGTGCCGTTAGGCGTCTTCGCAGAGCGGTTTAGATCGGCAGGCACGTGCAGGCCAATCCATACAATGTCCTCACTTTCCAAAAGCATATCAACAGCTGCAGTGCGATGGGGTGTGGCGTTATCATCCATAAATACGAACTCGGGGCCAGTGGCACCTCGGAACAGATGCACATGGGGAAGGATTACCTCAGTAGTAACGTGCACAGATTACAGTACTGCCTTCCAGTATCTGGAGTTGTGTACGTTCATCCAAGATAACGCCTTCTCAGATGAGAACACCTCGATCTCCATATTTGATCCCTTTCAGTGATGTTTGCAGGATGATACCATGTGCCAACCTCTCGCCAGATTAGCTGACGTTCAGAATCGCTGCTGATACTGAATCTATTCTCATCAGTAAAGATTTTGTGGTTGTAACCTTCAGAAATTATGTTGGTCCTTAAGTTTTGCACACTATTGTAATAACTCTTTGGCAGCTGGATTTTCATGTAATTTTATATTTGGATCTTTGCGAACCATTTGCCCAGCATTTCAATATTTTATTAAAACATTAAACGCCCAGTTTCCAATTTACTGAGGCACTTCGATCCGCCAAAGCCCACAAACTGTGTATAAGCAGTTGAAAACTGCTTCTACAGGCAAAATTATATCCAAAAATAATCCTTTTCTTTTTAAAGTTTATTAAACCAAGAAATAATTTTTTTATGTCTGTTTAATTACTCTATATTGAAGTAATTTATGTTAGCGGTTATATAGAATGACATAAATAAAAAAAATTATTCCTGCAGAAAATTAAAGAACTCTACCAGCTCGATGAAACTGAAGTGTTAAAAGTAACTGAAAGCATGTGGAAATTCATATGGTATACGAGTTTCTTCTTACTTGATCTGTACGTTGTCTGTGCATCTGGAACCATCAACTATTTGAAACAACCCAGTTTATGGAAAATAGGTAAGTGATACTTCATAATAAAATCTGTTTCAATGTATATTGAAATACAACGTTCTACTTACAAGTGTAAAACAAAAAATTACCCCAAATTTTCAACCGTTGAATTTTAAGATTAAGAGAATGCCATGCTTAAAGCGTGTTTAGGGTCAAACGGCACCAGGAGTTTCCCCCCCCCCATCTCCGCTTTGTTTTCATTGTGGGTGTACCAGTTCATTGGCAATGCCAGAGATTTAAAAGTGTGCAGATGTTGTATTTGTATAGTGTCATGTTCTTCTGGTAATCTAGCCGCTGGACCCCTGCTGAGGTCCAACGTTGCCCCACTTTCGCCCCCTGTACGCGGACCAGAAAACACCAGTAGACTAAGATTTACTCTGGTAGGTCCTGCCGCTTAATTTATTGAGAATTCGGCCGCTAGGACCTAAAAAAAAAAAAAACTAGATATTGTGATGATTTTTGTAATTTGAATTTAATTCTCAAGTGGGACCTTTTTTAATGGTAAGTCATCAGAGTTTATTCGATATCATCATTATTTAAATCTTTACTTACAGGTAATTATGATTTCAACTGGAAAGGTTACACGTCAGGCGAGGCGCTGACTCTCTTTACAAGTTCCAGCTGTAAATTACAAGCTCCAAAAAAGATCAGTGTTTTGCTATTTTATTTACATAATTATATTGTACTTTATAAGTAGCTTTATAGTTACGTGATTTTTATTTTTAATTTAGATCGAGTTTTTGTAGGTTGCTACTTAATATACGTAAAACCGTTATTTTGTTCGAATCTTGCAGCCATTGTTTTCGTATGGAGTCAGTAGAAGGGAATTGAAATTTTTAATTGTGATAAATAGGTAGCTCTAACGGGAAACAAGATGACGTAATACGTATCACTCTATTTATGAATCTATTAGATAGTGTAGTATCGATAATCAATTAATTATATTTATTAATCTTATTCATTTTAATTGTTAATTTCAATATCATGCCCCAGACATCATGCAGCAAAGCAACAGGCACAAAGGAGCAGGAGTGCTGTGACTTGGGGGAGAACCGAGGGGAGGGGAGGGGCGGGCGATTCTCCAACGCATCACAGCCTAAAAAAATGCAAATTGTGAAATGTTTGAGGAATTATCTGGAACAGAACATGATGTAGCCAAGGAGGATGTGCTTTTGTAGGTGTGTGCTTTTGCAGAAAGTATCAAGAAATTAGGTGCAAACTCAGCGTTCTGATGGGCGCTTATGAGAGTTTGAAGAGTTGGGTGGAGGCCCTTGAAGGTTTTAAAATGGGAGACCCATCAAGCTTTCAGCTGACGAGCTCAACGCCAGACTCACTCTTGTACATCAGACAACACAGCGGCCATCTCCAAGGCAGAATGCGCTGGTCCCACAGGACTTAGTTATTGTCGGTGACTCTATTGTCAGTGAGATGGGTAATATACTGTGTAAAAAGGATAGGTGAAATAGGACCAGGGCATGTCTGCTAGGGACAAAAGTTGATGATGTTGTAGAACTAGTATCATCTTTTAAGGGCACAAACCGTGTGATATTGTTGTACACGTTGGCACTAATGACATTAAGAGTACGAGATCTGCAGATTTACTTAACAAGTACATGTCAATGCTGAAAAAGTCGTGAGTTAGGGTTAAATTTGAAACTGTCTGCAATTCTGCTCAGACACGATAGGAAGAAGTAAAGGATGAGAGCCTTATTAATCAATTTGCCTCTGGAGGGATTGTGCAAGGCTCATGGGGTAGAATTTTTCTCAGAGTGGTTTGTGCTTGTTAACAGGAGATACTGCTTCTTCAGGGATGGGATACACTTAAGTAGAAGGGGGTGTAAGCGTGTTTGCAGATGCTGTTGAGGCAGCATTACGTGGGTCGGAAAATTGCTAGCTTGAGAGGGATTCACTGACTAAAAGTTTAATAATAGCTGCAGCCAGAGATGAAAGTGATTCTTGCACTGCTTCTATTAGAATGAGCAGTGGCCTGGAGTGCAGAGTGCTGGAGGGTCCAGGAACTAGTGGGAGTCATCATGAAACAAATAAATACATGGGCTGTGTTACAGTAAATAAGAATACTTGCATGTACACCAATGCTAGAAGTATAGTAAATAAATTTGATGAATTTGAAGTACTGGTCATCAAAGGCAGATATTGTTGGGATATCGGAGTCATGGTGTCATACAGATATAAAAAGTGCAGAATTGGAATTTGGGGAGTACAATCAGTATAGAAAGGATAGGATAGGAAGGTAGGAGAGGTTATGCTGTTAATTAAGAAAAACAAAATCTAAGGGAGTACATAATGTTGACATAGATGGACAGTGCAATGTTGAGTCAGTTTGGTGTGACATAAGCACTGGGGAAGCAAAAATGAGGGTAGGCCTAATGACTCTAATGGTTACGACAAACAATTGTATAGAGAAATAGAATGGGCCAGTAAATCAGGTTGTGTTATAATGAAGAGATGGAATTTTAAGATGGAACTAAAGAAGAGATGGAATTTTAAGTATCATATGCACATACAGTTTTAATTTCAGGAGTAAAACATATGCACAGTACAGTTTTAATTTCAGGAGTAAAACAACAATTTTTTTTTATTTTTCAGCTTTTCAACTACAGAGAGGAGTAATTTTTCATTTTCTGGTAGCTTCCAACAGATGGAGCCAAAAGAAAAAATCTTGGTAAACTCAACAGTCTGGTGCAAGCCGTGCCCGGCTTGCACCAGACTACCCACCCCACAATTCATAGCCAACATCCACAATTGAAAACGGAAGTCTAATTACACATTCACAAACTTTTTTTCTGTCACAGACTGCTATCTTTAACTACCACCTTTACTGTCTTTCTCCCAAGGAACCCCGTAGCCTAAAGGAAAAGCACTGATCCCTGACTAATAGATCTGTGATCAAATCCACCTAAATAAAATCAGAAAATACCACTAATGCCTTCTAGGGACAAAAAACAACACCACCAGAAATATTTTTTTTACCCTCCCCCATCAGCCCTGGCTGAATCACAACACAAGATGGCCGCCATTAAGGTCGGTTCAGATCCCCTCTCATTACTACTTATAATGTATAAATTTAACTTTATAATTAAATATAAAATTAACTGAATTTTAATTTGCAAAAACTTTTATTTAATTAATTCATTAAACAACAAATTAATTTATTGAAACATTCAAACATTACAAATTCTACAAAAAAAAAACTAAAATATTAATTCAAATAATTTATTAAAACAAGAACAAAATTAAATGAAATCTTGCAAAACACAATTTGACCCCTTTAATTTTTGTCATTATCTTTAAATAAAAATTGCAATCTTCTCTATATGTCTGCAAATATAGTTTGATGTAGTTGCGTTCATAAAATCATTGCCAATTACGAAATTTCGCTCCTTTGTCTTTTTCACTCTGTCCAAATGCGCTCCAGTCTGCACAGTACTTTCTCCCACCAGCCACGAAATGTTGGCTCGGCTGTACACATAAATCAGTCAAACTTGACTTAAGATATTGCATGTATTCGAAAATTTGTTGAAAAAACCATTTATTCTCACATGCACCACCTTCAGTCTGATTGGTAGCACAAGTGGTATCATCACCATATTCCCAACACCTCTTGGAAAAGGCCCATGTTCGAATCCCATTGATGACACGAGGAACTTTTGTGGGCTTTTTTTTTTCACTCTGTGGCTGAGTTAGTCAGTCTCGGGCATAGATAGCAACGTTTTTACCCCAGAAACAGGTGTTTTTGTCCAGCAAAACAAACAAATCGATTAGTCTCAAAACGACGACTCAAGTTGGATTCCTGGAGTGATGTTGGTTCGAAGTTTGAAAATTTTTTGGGACGCTCTGAATGCGTGCCCAAAATATTTTTATGCATGCCACTGGTTTGCCACCCCTGGACTAAAGAACACGCAATTTACAGACACAATACACATGGGTATATGTAATAACTTACAGGGTGACCCTAATGTAATACAGTAGAATGTGAATTATCTGAAGTAATTGGGACCAAGGCTGGTTCAGTTAATCAAATAGTTCAGATCGAACATAAATGAAAATACCCAGTTTATATGAAACAGTGTAATTAGGCATACAATAAAATTATTGTACACAAGGTTATTACTACTGTATTTTGAGATATATGAAGTATTAAAAAATAATTGATTTAGGAAACGGTTAGTAAATAATAACCAAATCGTTTTGAAGAAATATTGTATATTGCATTTATTTTGAACTTACCTAATTGTTTTACCTGGTTTCAACTATAAATCACACTTTTTTCTCACATAAACAGAAATAAACAAACACAAATAATTGCAGACAAATAAGAGTATAATGAACCTTGGGAAGGTTTATTTTTTAAAATATATAATCTTGAATTTTTCTTTGAACCATGCAAGACTGTCTTTTTTTTCGTGGCGAGGTCTTTCATCCTCTTTAATAGCAAAAGCTTCTGCTTCCAGGACCAGTGTTGAATCCAGGGGGTTGACTGGGGGTGAGTTTCACTCCTGATGGAATAAAATTCCCCCCCCCCCCCGGTGAAAATTTTTTTATTTTATAAAACACGAATTCAATAAATTTATGCCAAATAAACAACACGAAAAATCACATCAACTAAGTGTGGTACTTATTAGGTGGTAGACGGTGAAAAGAAATTACTAAAATTCAAGACAGGAAATTTTCAAAATAATGAAATGGGCAATATTTCTGGCTGCGCAAATTGTGACTAAACGCCACTATTTCAAGTGTTCGCATTTTCGTTTTCAGGTTCCTTTTATTTTCACACAAACCATCTCTTGATAGTGTTTCACACAAATGGTCTACTTGTGACTAATTCTTTGTTTGTATATTGCAAACAAGATTGAAGCTGTGAATAAGTTCACCTGAATTGGTTCCTGACAGATGCTATTGTAATTATAAAGTGTCCTGCGGCTTTCAGGGGAATCTGCAGCCACTAATTCAATCGTCAGCAGTTTTGCTTTATGGTTTTCGCATTCCTTTTTTGTTTTTTTTTGTTTTTTTTTTTTTTTTTTCACAGTAAGAGGCTACTTGTGGCTAATTCTTCCTCTGTATACCGCAAACGAGACGGTTTAGTCGGAGCCTATAAACAATACATTTTATAACCTTTTTATTATATATGCATCTGTACTTTAAAGTATTTGTGTATTGTATGGTGGTCTCCAGTGTTCCTCTATAAGCCACTGATGCATCTGATAAAACATAGCATCAATGCCGGCAATAGTGTATATGTGTACGTACGTATGTATGTGTCTGTGTGGGTAGCACAGTGGTATTGTCACCGTCCTCCCCACACGGGGCGAAAAAGGCCTGGGTTCGAATCCCATCGATGACGGGAGGAACTTTAATGGCCTTTTTTTCACTCCGTGGCTGAGTTAGTCGGTCTCAGGCACAGATAGCAAGGTTTTTCTTCCAGCAAAACAGACAAATCGACCATAGAACACACGCAATTAACAGACATGACACACAGCAAGGCATATGAATTTAATTATTCGGGTGGCCTAAAAATAATAGTTTGTTTGTTTTTTTTAGTTTGTACAGTGTATGTGTGAGTTGTATTGAATGTTGAGTGCCAGCACCTGGCATTTCGCAGCCAGGGGTTAGAGGACACCCGGTCTCCAGCCCCCCACTCTCACCCCAAGCGACATGGAGGCAGCCAGGATCAACCACCAAAAAATAGACTTTTACTGGGGCTATCAGGTGCAAACTGGGAGCCCCAAGGTATTGAAGGAAAGGAAATAGGTTTTAGAGGGAATAGTATGGGAAATGGAGGGGAAGGAAAGTGAACAGAAAGCAAGGGAAAGAAAGAAATGACATCCCCTGAGTAAGAAGAAAGAAGTGTGAAAAAGTTTACAGGAAAGGAAACATATAATGGATCAATTTTAACACAACCTGAAACACCTTAAAACTAAAACTATAATGTTTTATAGTGCAGAGCTAGCAACATAACTCTTTACATATATACAATTATTCTAGTCTGCAACTGCAGACAGAATCAGAAATTCTTTTATCTCAATTTTAGACTACAAAAATTACAACACAACTGTTGTCAAAACATAGTTCATAATCAAAACATAGCTTAGAAGTATGAATCCAACAAAACCCAATACACATGGGCATTCAATCCACACAGTTCCCGATCAGTTGAACAAACTATAATTTGCCTACCACCAGAACAAACTATTATATGAGGCCACAAGTTATATTTTACAGATCAATAATTGTCTAAAAGCCCCATCTTCCGGCAAACAATCCAGGTGCAGCCCAAGCACCTAGAATGAAGCAGAAGACATTGACAATTTATTTACGTCTAAATAGGCACCATCAACACTAATCTGTCTACCATTATCCAACAATCCATCAGGCAAAGATGTCCAACCAGCAAAATATTCATTTAGAACTGTACTATGTCTCAGGTTACAATTCCCTAAGTTAGTTTTTTTAAACGTCTTCAATCCGAATGACCATCAACTAGTCTAACAATCACAATACATCATTTCAGCACTCATGACAAAACAGCTGTCCCATCATTATCCAACTGCAAACAATTCACCAGTATCAAAATCAATTACACTCAGTTGACAGAATAGTTAGACCACATTCAATACAACCCATTTCTATTGTCCTATAAAATATCCAGTTCTTGTCACTTTACTAAATCACTGCTACATTAATAATCAGTGCAATAGTCTCCCTAGGAGCCTTCGACCCTACAGTCTCCAGCTCAGATACAAACATAAAGATCTGAAATATAACAGTTCTGTAATTTAAAGAATTTATGCCCAATCCACAAGACCCTTCATTCTGACTCAATTTGTCAGGTAATCCAGAAAAACTACAATCTCCAAGAATTTTCCTTGCAATTTTCCACAAGTACAATGCCTTGGATTATAAGGATTTCTGTACATATTTACATTTACTTCATCTTTTGATGTAGTAAAGCATATAAAACTGACTATTCAGCATTAAATTTACTTACTATACTGTAAGTTAACCATTTGATCTAATTCATTATCATAAAATCACTTTCTTCGTCTAAACAATTTATCTGCGAAATCTGAAAAAGCATAAAAATTTTCCTTGCAACTAAGAAATTGAGGCAATTGCCACCATAGTGTCAAAGGCCCTTTGAAGTCCATGAAGAGACCAAGGACATACTTTAATTCCGTAGATGAAAATAGAATCGATCACGTGTCTGATAGCATCGGCCATGCATTTACTCTCTAACACCTTGTCCAACATTGGCAATTGGCCGATAGGACGATGGATCATTAGAAGACCTGTTCGAATGCTTAAGCAATATTTTGAGATTGGCTCGTTTCCAAATACTAGGGAAAGAACCATCCCTTAGACAAGAATTAAGTAAGTTTAAAATGAGCTGTCAACACACGTGCCAAATTCTTTTCAAAATCACAACCTCCAGAAGATCCAATCCGGGGCATTTTCCATCCCACATTGAATCAATAACCCGTGTAGTTTCCTCATATAAGAAGGCTCTTCAAGTGTCAGATCTATGCATCTGTATTGTAGCAAGATTGCATGAAGATAAGCTGAGGGCCCGAACGAATTATCGGAGAAAATAATAAACGAAGTGATTGATACACACGCAAAGAAAAAGCAAAGAAGAATAAGATTATTACAATACAGTACTTACATGTTTTATTTTAATTTGTATAATTTTTTGTTATAAATTTGAATCGGTGATTTTGATATTATTAAACTGTGATTATTGTCACTATTATGGTTTTTCTGAACTGACTATTAATATTTAGATGTTAAATATTTCCTTTTGTTTTCTCATATTCTGTTATTATAATATTCATAAATATCCATAAATATAAAAATGCATAATCTGTATATTTATATTTATGCATATTTTAAATTTATATTTATTCATAATTGACAATACATTGCCAATATTTCACTTTGAAATAGCCACGAAGAAACACAAAGAAAACAAAAATAAATACATAATAAAAACAAAACAAACAAAGAAAAATAATAAATAAAATAAAACTCTCCTCCTGGCACAGGCATTCAGGAATCAAAGCTTCCTACTCCTGTGTGCAGAATAAAAAAAAAGAAGCCATCCTGGTCCACATCCCGCACTTAGTTCCCCAGGTAAACGACACACACATACTCAGTCGTCCACATAGTGCAACATGAAACGTGACTCATCGGGCCAGACAACCTTCTTACAATCACTCAAGGTCCAGTTTCGATGCTCGCGGGCCCATTGTAGGTGCTGTCGCTGGTGAACCGTGGTTATCATGGGCACTCGGAGAGGCCAGCGGCTACGCAGCCTCATTTTCAGCAGGATTCGATGTCTGTGTGTTGTTAAACATTACTCCCGTTATCAGCATTCGCATTCCAATTACCGGCGAGTTGTGCCACACTTGTCCTTCTGTTGCTACGTACCATCCGGGAGAGCCTTCGCTCACCTTGAGCATAGATGAGCCGTGGTCGTCCAACACCTCGCCGGCGGTTCGTGGGTTCCCCCTCCTCGGACCACTTTCGGTAGGTACTAACCACGGCTGACCATGAGCATCCCACCAACCGTGTCGTTTGGGATACGCTCTAGTCTGCGTGGGTAGCACAGTGGTATCGTCACCGTCCTCCCCACACTGGGTGGAAAAGGCTCGGGTTCGAATCCCTTCGATGACGCGAGGATGGACATTTTTCACTCTGTGGTTGAGTTAGTCGGTCTCAGGCGTAGATAGCAAGGTTTGCCCCCAGAAACTGGGGTTTTTTGTCCAGCAAACAGACAAATCGACCATAGAACACATGCAATTAACACACAGCACCGCAGATGAATTTAATTATTCGGGTGGGCTAAAAATAATAGTTTGGATTGGATACGCTCTTACCCAGTCGTGTGGCCAATTACAATTTGCCCTTTGTCAAACTCGCTTAAGTCCGCTGCTTTTGCTATCTGAAGAACAAGAGTAACACTGATTAACAAAGCTCGGTATCAGGTGTTTTTTAAACCGTGTCCCGACCGGGACACGCGCCTAGTTCATCTGCAGTTGCTTCAATTTGCATAACCACTCGCTGGTCATAATGTTTTGGTTCATCGGTGTAAGTCACTATTGGCATAAAACTGCTGTATAATAAAGATTTAAAACTGATCTACGTAACCCCCATTCTGATCTAGAAATACGTATTACTGCTGCACTAAAACGCTTAATTTTATTCATCAAATAATGCATGTGTGGAACAAAAGTTAACCTAGCATCTAATAAGATACCTAAATATTCAGTTTGGGTGACAATTTAACAAAATGGTCAGTGGTCGATTGATATCAAGGTGATCTTTACCTAACATCATACTGTTAACTGTTAATTTATTTACAATAGCCCATGATGTTAAACTCTGAAGAACCATTTCAGCCTTCTCTTCAATATCCCTTCTTGAATTACCAGGCACTCAGATAAGCAGATAATCCGCAAATGCTGTTTTATGGCAAACTGTTTCTCTTAAGCCATTGGTTGAGAACCAAATTCCAGAATAGGAGACCCAACAAAAGTCCCTGCGGGCGTTCCCTAGACACTAATTTTCTCTAAGTTAAATGCTGTGCCCTTACAATTATCTGCTTTAATTTTGGATTTTGTAAAGCCATACTGAAATGACGTCTCAGTGTGGTGTAAATCATGAAGTTACTTAATCACTGGAAAATCAATCTCTCAAACAACTTACTCTGCCATGATCTTAACTTATGGTGATAAATATCCCTATGATATTCTCTCCTTTTACGCCTATATATTTCCCTATAATAGTTAGACCTATATCTTTGAAATTGCTTCCTGGCCGAAAAAACATCTCACCTTAAAATTTTCAGTTGTTCAGACCACCATGGTACCTGCTTATCTGCGACTAATATCTTTCAGCACCAACTCCACTAATAAACTGGAATGGACAGGAGATCAGTAATTCCAAGGAAATCGCAGACATGCTTGCACTACTTTCGCAAATATGAGATTTATTTGTTTTGTAGAGCTCGCACTGGAAATAACATCAGGTAAATTAAAATCTAATAGAATTCATTTTTTATGCATTCTGCAATCATTTATTATCTTTAAAATGAACAAGAACCATTTTACTGCTAAAAATAGTTTTAATACTTTTCTCAATTAAAAAAGCTATAATTGGAGGAAGGTTTCAGTTTCCAATATATACATATCGATATATTTGATTGACTAAAATTCAAAGTCACATCTTTTGCCTTGCGCATTCTCAGACTGAATTGCACACATAGCATCCTAAAGATCTGTCCATCTGTTTTTAACCGCATGGTATGAACACTCCATGCTGTTACTAAATAGGATGCTCCATAAATAGGAGTAGATGAATTGCTTAATAAAGTAGTCGCTCAGTGTATGTGATCATACCTGGTACAAAGAAAACTTTAATAATTTGAAACAGGGACTCCCAGTTAATAATGGTATCCGCAACGATTTATAAGGACAATATCTCTAATAATGTACAGTAGTTTTAATTACGTGTAAATTAAACTTAAAATATAAACGTTGATCAACAAAAATTCAATTTTGAAAAATGCGTAATTGATGGTAAGGAAGATCTTGAGGGCGATTGTCTAGGCTCACGCCCTTTAGAATTTTATCTGCTTTGGCCCTTTTCAGAGAGAAGAAAAAGTCGAAACTTATTCGAAGTTCGACTTCATTTCTTTGACCTGCTTGCTTCTGAACCGAGTTACTTTTATTTATTTCTAACAGTGGATGGTGGGTGTGGTTAATTTTTCCCAAATCCCAGGGTTCCCAATACTTTTTCCAATATAGTGTTTATCATGTGATCGAAATGCATTACTGTTTTAGGAGTACAGGTACTTGAAATGAGAAGGGGTGGTTTTTCCTATTTGCTTGTTTTCCTACGCGGTGATCATTCAAATCTGTTGAGTAGCCAACGTGCCTGCATTCATGTGTGTTGTTTTCTGATTGGTTAGCTTTCCATTCAGAAAATCTGTTCGATGAGCACATATGGCATCATCTGTTGCTGTTAAAGGAAGATAAAAATCTGCTCAATTGACTTCTACCGTACTTGTACTCAGATGACAGTTTAGAGAGATACATTTGTATATCCACCACAAAATCAAAGTTCATGATGCCACTTTGCTTTTCTTAAAAAAAAGCTGTTTCCTGAAAGAAGCATTTAGACAATATCAAGGTTTGAGTATTACGGATATTTTTTAGAGTGACTTATACATTTTGAATGAAATTTTGGCTTTTTGTATTTTACAAGAGCATTTATGTTTTTCAGAGAAGTACAATCTACAGGTGGTGCCTTTCGTGTGAGCTAATCGGAGAATAGAATTTTCAGCTTTGAGCAATAAGCCTCCAAACCGACTATCTTCTACCTAGCTACATCATGAAGGGTGCTGAAGTTGATTGGGAAGTCGGTCCTGATTATGGAGATTTCTGTTCAGCTTTTCTTAATTTTACTCATCACGCTCTTTTCGAAAGAAACTTAGTGGCAGTAGTGTTTGCAGACATTCTGCATATTCTGAGAGTTGATTTGAAATTTATTTTTCATGTCTTCTTTGCTACGTTGATTGCGGTTTTTTTCAGGCGCTTCTTGGACAAAACGTTATTCAAGGTATGATACTTCTTAGTCGCATTACTATATATAAATAAGACTCCTATTTATCTTCACTATTATCAAATTATTTCTCTGTTTAGGAGACACCCCTGGACAGCCATTGGCTAGAAGGGTGTGAGTTATATTCTAAGGTGTGAAGCAGACCCCGTGAGCAAAGGGTTACAAAGTCCATGGGACGTTCACCCTGAAAGGTTGAATACAAAATTTTGAAATACATGTGTAATTATGATTTTAAATTAGAATATTTAAAATTGTGACATCTTAGGTTGACATATACAATAATGCAAATATATAGTTAAAAGGGATCAAAATTAAATGCAGTTTATGGCTAATGGTGAGGAGTACAATAAGTATTCCTACAGACAAAAAAACAATCTTTTAAAAATGAAGGCTGAATAGTTTGTCTATCAGATATAACGCTTAAAGATTAGAAATATATAGCGGGGAAAAAAGGCAAAACAAGGGAATACCATTCTCCCAGCTGCAAACACGTCCAACCGTGTTTTGTAGACTTTTTAGACCCATCGGAAACTTGGGCCTTGTTGAGCTGAATATAATATGTCTGTTTGCTTGACAAAAGACTCAAGTCAGTGCTACCCTCGACTGAGACCAACTAACTCAACCATGTTGTTAAGGTTTGGAAACTTTATAGAGCAAACTTCAAAGATCCAAGAAGAATGGATCAGAGACTTAGATTGCAAGATGAGCTTTTAGAGTTGAAAAACATTTGTGTATTTATAACCGCATTCCTCATTGAAAGTGAATTGCCTACCTGCAATCACTGTTCCGTATGTGCCACGTAATGTCTCAGCTTGGATTAAGATTTACGAAAGGCTGGTCGTGTGATTAAAACGTGCTGGATTTTTTACTGGAATGATGCAACGAATGCCTCTTCCTCTGTTAATCCCGAAGAATAGTCCAATAATAGTGAAGATTGGGCATCATCGCCTTACCTATAGATAAACATGTTTTGAAGACTAAACCGAAATGGATGTGCGTACCATGTGTCTTTTAGGATATGCAAGGATGGACCATAACCGCTTAGGATATAATTGCTTACTTAATGGAAACTTAAATTTGCATGGTTGAAGAAGAGGAATCTATTGTGGCTAAGCAACAAGTTTCATTGACATTTTTAAAATGTTCAAACAATTCTTTGTTCTTTTTCTGATTTTATATCACAAGAAATTTAGTCCAAAGTATAATTTTAAGAGGCACACCCATAACATATATATCATTTTATATTAAAGAATTGTATTAATGGGGGAAATTGAAAATAAATAACCACAATTTGAATCTTAAAGTGAATTAGTTGTTATTGTAATAAGGTTTTAGGAGCATCAGCAATTAAGGCCATATTGCTCCTGTCTGTAAATTGCTTTTATAGTCGATTTTCTGTTTTGTTGCGCAAAAAACCAGTTTCCCGGATGAAAAACCATGCCCTCCTCACCTGTAATCATCTAACTAGGGCACGATGTGAAAAAGGCCCACAAAAATCCCCACCTCATCAATGGGACTCGAGTTTACTTTTCCACCCGTTTGTTAGGAGGATTGTGATTGTACCAACTATGCTACCCACGAGGGAAAGTGAGTACAAACACTTCAAGAAATTGAAAACTGGGTCTTCAGCCGGCAAAGAAATTATATACAAAAATAATCCTTTCCTTTTTAAAGTTTTAAACCAAGAAATTACCATTAATTTTTTTGGATTTCCCTTTGATGTTTATATTTTTATTGACTATTTATTACTCTGTACATTGGGATAATTTATGTTAGCAGTTTATAGAATGACATAAATAAATAAATTATATTCCTGCAGAAATTTAAAGAACTATACCAGCTCGATGAAACTGAAGTCTTAAAAGTAACCGAATGCATATGGAAATTCATATGTTATACGAGTTTCTTCTTAATTGATCTGTATGTTGTCTGTGCATCTGGAACCATCAATTACTTGAAACAACCCAGTTTATGGATAGAAGGTAAGCGATACTTCATAATAAAATCTGTTTCAAAATACTACGTTCTAATTAAAACTGAAAAACGAAAAATCATTCATGAATTATGAACAAAGCAATATTTTTTACATACAAATTACAACTGATAACAACCAAATAACAGCAAAAATCATGACACGCACCAAGAAAGTGCTCGTCTCCAAGAACCATTTATATAGAGCTTGTAATCACGTGATACAAAACTAACATACTCCTGAGAGAGCCGTTTCCAAGAAAGCCACATCCACGAAAAATTTCAGATAAAGACAATTGGGATGGAAATTTATTTTATAGAGGAAATTATGTTTGATGGAAAACAGCGCTTTTTTTCTTATTTACAATCAAAAGTTGAAAATTTGCATGTGTGAGCCTTACAAACAAATAACTTTGTTGAATTTTACATAGCAAAACAGTAAAAAGATCAAGTTTTTAATAATAACAAAACTTTCAAACTACTCTGGACAGTTGAAATGTTAACAAATTTTGTATCTGTTATTGCAACAGGAACATGAAAATACACACACACACACGCCCCACTCTGTAAAATTAACAATGACAACAGAAACTATAATTTTATGAATCTATCTGTATGACAACAGGAGAATTTTCATATACACACACTTGCACAAAAGAAGAGCAACAGCAAATTGAATCAAAAAAACCTTGATTTAATGATAAAAGATAGACAAAAACAACATACTAGACGATGATAAAGCACCATACATGTGTTAAAACTAATGTAAACTTCTATATATCTAAAGGGATGGTTAAGGGGGAGAAGACAGAGTGGTAATCAATGGACACTGCTCATCGTGGACTAATGTTATCAGTGCAGTCCCTCAGGGTTCAGTCTTGGGTTCATTATTGTTTTCTGTATTTATAAATGATATTGATGATGGTATATCAAGCTTAATGTCCAAGTTTGAAGACGATACAAAGGTTGGCAGGGTTGTTAAGGACAAAAATGACAGTATGCTGCAACAGGATCTAGAAAAGTTGAGCAGATGGGCTGAGAGGTGGCAAATGAAGTTTAACATTGACAAATGTAAAGTTCTACATATGGGAAACAGTGACCCCTGAGTGACGTATCAACTCTGTGGTACTACACTGACAGTGGGAGAGAATGAAAAGGATCTGGGGGTAATTGTGCAGGCAGATATGAAGTTTTCTGAGCAGTGCAGATGGTCTGCAAGGGTAGCTCATTGTGTCTTGTCAATGATATACAGAATTTTTTTAGCAGGGATAAGGACTGATTATCCCCTTGTATAAGGCAATGGTCAGGGCACACCTTGAGTACTGTATACAGGTCTGGAAGCCTCATTTTAAGAAGTATGTAGAGCTGTTGGAACGAGTGCAGAGAATGGTAACAAGATTAGTGAATGGAACAAAGGGTTGCTCTTACGAAGAAAGGCTTAAGTTTTGGAAATTATATTGTCTGGAGACTAGGCACCGGCGCAGTGATCTGATAGAGGTGTATAAAGCCTTGAATGGTTTGAGCATGCTCAATGGTGATGGGATTCTTCCTCTTGCTCAGAATAATCACCTGAGAGGGCATAAATTCAAATTGAGGAAAGACAGATGTAGGATAGACGTGGGGAAATTTGCCTTTAGCCAGCGGGTAGTTGGTTGGTGGAACAGACTTCCATTCCTTGTTGTGGATGTTGATAGCCTAAATAAATTTAAGGCTGAGCTGGACAGGTATTTGGAACGAACGGAGGGGTGAAATGGGAGCGTTTTTTTTTTTTTTTTTTGGCTGATGCTGATTAAGCTTGCTTTCTTGCATCATATGCCTCTACTAATGCTAATGTTGTAAGGTAGAACTCTACCGACTACAATTCAGCAACTAACAAATATCCTGATGAAAGAATGGTCAAATCAGGTACTAGAATCCCATTCTGAACCGTGCAAACAGACAGCCAAGAAAGCCCATGGTGTCTCCTATCTATGAATTATCGAACATTATCCTGTAGAGATAGAGAGGTCATAGTCCCAGTGCTACCGTGATGGAAGTAATTTGTACAAAAGTTAGCTATTTAGATATTGTGTAAAGGTTTCTGATTCTTCGGCTGGTGAATGTAATAATAATCTAGGTCCATGAAAACTGTGAAACCAATAATAAACTAAATACTAATGCCACCTTACTTTTGGCTAATATAAGACGTAATTTTTAACATAAACCCGCTTCATTGTAAATGATTATAATGTGGTTTATTAATGTACTGTTTTCCAATGAAACTTAACTTATTTCGTTCTTTAGACCAGAAGTCAAAGGATCCAACTCTAGGTATGTACATTCTCGAAATAATGGAGTGTGGTTTCTACATTCATGAGTGTTATTCTTTTCGATATTTCTACATAAGCAGAAAGGATTCCAAACTTCTCATGTTCCATCACGTGCTGTCTCTCATTTTGATGATTGGATCATATTCCTATGGGTAAGACTTTAAGCTAATATTTTCATCTACCTTTACATCTAATTGCAGTCTGTCTAATAAAAGTGCGGTGATCGGCGCTGTCTATGGCGCCATCTAATGGCCAATTTAAAGTAAAATTTGATTTGTTATAATCCACAACGTGTAGAAGAGAACAGCCAAATTATAATTCATTGATCCTCCGCTACGGGTTGCAGTAGCTCTGTCATCCTTGTACTGGATAAAACAAATCTGTGAAAGTATTACAAATTGATCACCAGATCAAGTCCACCTTCCTTTTGATCCGCCAACACCACACACCCTACACTGAAAAAGGTCTGGTGCAGCTCATCATACTTACTCCAATGTACATCATGCCATTAATATTTATAAAATCAATATTGAAAATTACTTCGCACAGGTCAGCCATTAACTGGAAGTTGCCGGTTACATTGAACAGAATATATCCCAAAAGAATTATAAAACATACATATAAAAGTACATACACTAATGAGCCCAAACGTAGCCACATAGCTGATAGCGTACTGAGCCACCTATCGCTCTGATAACCTCTTGCACCACGTATAACATCGCCTCCATGAGACTGCAGAAGATGTCCTCAGGTATCAGAAGAAGGTCGGCAAAGGGGGAAAGGCAATCACATGGAATGGCAAATGCTGCATTTCACCTTATCCCAAAAAGATCCATTTGGATTTATGTCCGCCGAATATGGCCGGGTGCAATGGCAATCCATTTACTACCCACGAACTCGTGAATTCATCTGTCCATCCCCCTTATTGCCTTCCAGGTTTTCTTTTAGCTCTTCTTAGATTATTTTCTTAGTCTGTTATTTTGTTTCTGTTATTTTCTTAGTCCATCTGTCATCATATTTTCTAGCTATGTGTCCTGCCCAAGACCACTTTAGTTCTTTAGTTTTGATACGAATGTCCTTTACTTGAGTTTGCTGCCTAATCCATGTGTTTCTCTTTTTATTACACAGCTGATTCCTAATATAATTCGTCCAATTCTTCGCTGTGTAGTTTTCAGCTTCTGTTTCATTCTCTTGGTGAGTGCCCGAGTTTCACTTCCATAAGTCATGGTGGGGAGTATACATTGGTTCATTATTTTACGTTTCAGACAAATTTGGATATAGTTCTTCAGTATGTGACTATATTTCCTGAATGCTATCCATCCAAAATTTATTCTTCTCTTGACTTCCACCCATCTATCATTATTACAGCTAAAAACCTGGCGCAGATAAGTATATGACTCCACCTTTTCAATTACTGTCCTTCAATCATTATTTCCCTTTCTGTGGCATACTTGTTCATCATTAGTTTTGTTTTAGCCATATTCATCTTTAGTCCAAAATCCTTACTAACTGTGCATAACTGATTAAGATTTTCCTCTAATTCTTTGTGATCTTGGTTTATGATCATAATGTCATCTGCAAATAGTAAATGGTTTAGGTACTCTCCGTTCACATTGACTCCTTTCTGCGACCAGTCTAATCTTCTGAAAGCTTCCTCAAGGGCAGCAGTAAACAGCTTCTGAGATATTGTGTCTCCTTGTCTCCTTGAGTAATACTCTTGATTTGATTATCAGCAGTGATTCTTCATGCATTAAGAATCTGCAGATAAATGAACCACTAGATGGCAGTGATCACAGTGTGCTGAAGTGGGATTTACTCAAAGAGGTAACTACCATTAGGGGTAAAGGGAAGGGTTATTGCTTCCGTAAAGGCGACTACGATGGACTGAGACAGTATTTAAATTCTATACAGTGGGACCAACTGATGATGTTACCAACAGCAAATTCAAAATGGGAAGCATTCAAAGAACTTATCTTGGAAGCTACTAGGCTTTACATACCAACTAAGAAATATTGTTCAAGGTTTAGGCCTAAGTGGATGTCAGATGAACTAATGAGACGTATGGCAGAGAAGAAAAATGCATGGGATACTTACAAATTAACACATGACACAGAAGCCTATGATAGATACAAGTTGATATGCAACCAAGTTACAAAGGAGGTTAGGCAGGCGAAGGCAGATTACGAGAAATCCTTGGCAAGGGATGCAAAGAAAAACAGCAAAGAGTTCTTTACTTATGTAAACTCTAGAAGGAAGGGGATGAATCAGATTGGTCCACTTGATATTGATGGGTCAACTGTTGATGATCCTGCTCAGGTAGCTAACAAACTAAATGAATATTTTGCATCGACATTCACACATGAGGAGTTATTCAGCAAGGGGAATGCCAGGGTGTATTCAACTCTAGCAGTAAGCTACAGAATCTTGAAATAACTGGGAGTAAAGTGGAGGAGAAACTGTTGAAGATAAACACAAGAAAGGCACCCGGGGTGGATGGGATCTATCCAGTTATATTAAAGGAGGCAGCAAAGGAAGTAAGCAAACCCTTAGCCATAATTATGAGAGCTTCCTTGGACTCAGGGGAGGTACCCATAGACTGGAAATGTGCAAATGTGACCCAAATTCACAAAGGAGGATCAAAGGCTGACACAAGTAATTATAGACCTGTGAGCTTAACTTCTGTTCCAGGAAAATTAATGGAGGCACTGGTTAAAGAAGCACTGCAGGATCATTTAGACAAGACTTCAGTTATAGCTCAGACACAGCATGGTTTTGTTAAGGGGAAGTCTTGCCTGACCAACATGATTGGATACTATGATGCAGTCACAAAAGAACTGGATGCAGGGAATAACTTTGATATTATATACTTGGATCTTAGAAAGGCTTTTGATACTTTTGCACATGGAAGACTGCTACACAAATTGGAGCAGTGTGACATTGGAGGCAAATTGCTGCTATGGATAAAGGGGTGGTTGAGGGGGAGAAGACAGAGAGTGGTAATCAATGGACACTGCTCATCGTGGACTGATGTTATTAGTGGAGTCCCTCAGGGCTCAGTTTTGGGTCCATTATTGTTTTCTGTATTTATAAATGATATTGATGATGGTATATCAGGCTTAATGTCCAAGTTTGCAGACGATACAAAGGTTGGCAGGGTTGTCAAGGACACTACTGACACTATGCTGCTGCAACAGCATTAGCATTAGCATTAGCATTAGTAGAGGCATTTGATGCAAGAAAGCAAGCTTATGCAGCATCAGCCAAAAAAAAACAGAAAGAAAAAGAAAAAAAAAAAAAACCCCACTTCCACTTCACCCCTCTGTTCGTTCAAAATACCTGTTCAACTGAGCCTTAAACTTATTTAGGCTATCAACCTCCACCACAAGGGATGGCAGTCTGTTCCACCAACCAACCACCCGCTGGCTAAAGGAAAATTTCCGCACGTCTATCCTACATCTGTCTTTCCTCAATTTGAATTTATGCCCTCTCAGGTGATTTTTCTGAGCTAGAGGAAGAATCCCATCAGCATTGAGCATGCTTAAACCATTCAAGGCTTTATACACCTCTATCAGATCACCTCGCTGGTGCCTAGTCTCCAGACACTGTAATTTGCAAAACTTAAGCCTTTCTTCGTAAGAGCACCCCTTTGTTCCATTCACTAATCTTGTTGCCCTTCTCTGTACTCGTTCCAGCAGCTCTACATCCTTCTTGAAATGAGGCCTCCAGACCTGTATACAGTACTCTAGGTGTGGCCTGACCATTGCCTTATACAATGGAATAATCACCTCCTTATCCCTGCTGGAAAAATTCCTGTATATCATTGACAATACTCCATGAGCTACTCTTGCAGCCCGTCTGCACTGCTCAGAGAACTTCATATCTGCCTGCACAATCACCCCCAAGTCCCTTTCATTCTGTACCACTGTCAGTGTAGTACCACAGAGTTGATACGTTGCTCTGGGGTTGCTGTTTTCCATGTGTAGTACTTTACATTTGTGAATGTTAAACTTCATTTGCCACCTCTCAGCCCATCTGCTCAACCTTTCCAGATCCTGTTGCAGCAGCATAGTGTCAGTAGTGTCCTTGACAACCCTACCAACCTTTGTATCGTCTGCAAACTTGGACATTAAGCCCGACATATCATCATCAATATCATTTATAAATATAGAAAACAATAATGGACCCAACACTGAGCCCTGAGGGACTCCACTAATAACATCAGTCCACGATGAGCAGTGTCCATTGATTACCACTCTCTGTCTTCTCCCCCTCAACCACCCCTTTATCCATAGCAGCAATTTGCCTCCAATGTCACACTGCTCCAATTTGTGTAGCAGTCTTCCATGTGCAAAAGTATCAAAAGCCTTTCTAAGATCCAAGTATATAATATCAAAGTTATTCCCTGCATCCAGTTCTTTTGTGATTGCATCATAGTATCCAATCAAGTTGGTCAGGCAAGACTTCCCCTTAACAAAACCATGCTGTGTCTGAGCTATAACTGAAGTCTTGTCTAAATGATCCTGCAGTGCTTCTTTAACCAGTGCCTCCATTAATTTCCTGGAACAGAAGTTAAGCTCACAGGTCTATAATTACTTGTGTCAGCCTTTGATCCTCCTTTGTGAATTGGGGTCACATTTGCACATTTCCAGTCTATGGGTACCTCCCCTGAGTCCAAGGAAGCTCTCATAATTATGGCTAAGGGTTTGCTTACTTCCTTTGCTGCCTCCTTTAATATAACTGGATAGATCCCATCCACCCCGGGTGCCTTTCTTGTGTTTATCTTCAACAGTTTCTCCTCCACTTTACTCCCAGTTATTTCAAGATTCTGTAGCTTACTGCTAGAGTTGAATACACCTCTGGCATTCCCCTCGCTGAATAACTCCTCATGTGTGAATGTCGATGCAAAATATTCATTTAGTTTGTTAGCTACCTGAGCAGGATCATCAACAGTTGACCCATCAATATCAAGTGGACCAATCTGATTCATCCCCTTCCTTCTAGAGTTTACATAAGTAAAGAACTCTTTGCTGTTTTTCTTTGCATCCCTTGCCAAGGATTTCTCGTAATCTGCCTTCGCCTGCCTAACCTCCTTTGTAACTTGGTTGCATATCAACTTGTATCTATCATAGGCTTCTGTGTCATGTGTTAATTTGTAAGTATCCCATGCATTTTTCTTCTCTGCCATACGTCTCATTAGTTCATCTGACATCCATTTTGGCCTAAACCTTGAACAATATTTCTTAGTTGGTATGTAAAGCCTAGTAGCTTCCAAGATAAGTTCTTTGAATGCTTCCCATTTTGAATTTGCTGTTGGTAACATCATCAGTTGGTCCCACTGTATAGAATTTAAATACTGTCTCAGTCCATCGTAGTCGCCTTTACGGAAGCAATAACCCTTCCCTTTACCCCTAATGGTAGTTACCTCTTTGAGTAAATCCCACTTCAGCACACTGTGATGACTGCCACCTAGTGGTTCATTTATCTGCAGATTCTTAATGCATGAAGAATCACTGCTGATAATCAAATCAAGAGTATTACTCCCTCTAGTTGCCTCCCGAACATGCTGATGTAGAAAACAATCATCCAATAAATCCACAAAAGCCCTGCTAGTGTGTGAGTGACCAACCCACAAATTCCAGTCAATATCTGGGAAATTTAAAATCTCCCATTATAAGACTCTCTGATTTACTGGCCCACTCTATTACCCTGTTCAGTTCCTTATTATACTCATCAGAGTCATTAGGCCTATAGCACACTCCTACTCTCAATTTTGATCTCCCAATGCTTATGTCACACCAAACTGACTCAACACTGCACTGTCCAGCGATGTCGACTGGCTTCACTTCCTTGGTTTTTATGTGTTTCTTAACTAATAGCATAACCCCTCCCCTCTTCCAATCCTGTCTATCCTTTCTGTAGACGTTGTACTCCCCAAATTTCAGTTCTGCATCCCTTATATCTGTGTGACACCACGTCTCTGATATCCCAACAATATCTGCCTTTGATGTTTTGAGCAATACCTCAAATTCATCAAATTTATTTACTAAACTCCTAGCATTGGTGTACACGCACGTATACCTGCACATGTTTCTATTCTTAGCTACCCTAACACAACCCATGTGTTTACTTGTACCGCAATGGCTCCCAGCAGTCTCTGAAATACCATGCATCTTGTTTTTCAGGCTTCTGCTCATTCTAATAGAAGCAGTGCAAGAATCTCTTTCACCTCTGCCAGTGGCTACTGTCAATCTATTGGTCTTTGTCTCCCTCCAAGCTAGCAGTTTTCCGACCCACCTAACACTGCCTCGATAGCATCAGCAAATATACTTGCACCCTTTCTATTTAAGTGTATCCCATCCCTGTAGAAGCAATCTCTCCTGTTAACAAGTACAGTCCAGGCTGAAAAAAATTCTACCCCTTGAGCCTTGCACAATCTTTCCAGGGCCGAATTGATCGACAAGGCTCTCATCATATACTCCCTCCTATCGTGTCTGGGCAGAATTGCAGACACTTTCAAATTCAACCCTAATTCTCGGCTTTTCTTCAACAGTGAACTGTACTTGTTAAGTAATTCTGCCGGTCTCCTACTCTTAATATTATTAGTGCCAACGTGTACAACTATATCACCTTTTGTGCCCTTAAAAGATGATATTCGCTCTACAACGTCATCAACCTTTGCCCCTGGCAGACATACCCTGGTCCTATTCCACCTATCTTTTTTACAAAGCATGTTCCCCGTTTCCCTGACAATAGAGTCACCAACAACTACTAGTTCCTTCGGGACCAGCGCATTCTGCCTTGGGGGTTGTCTCTGTGTCACGCGATGCCCAAGTGCAAGCTCTGGCGTTGATGTGGGCAGCTGAGAGCTTGATGGGCCCCTCAATTTAGTTTCTTCGAGGGCATCCACCCTATCCTTCAAGCTCTCATATAGGCCCACAGGATCTGGAAAGGTTGAGCAGATGGGCTGAGAGGTGGCAAATGAAGTTTAACATTCACAAATGTAAAGTACTACACATGGGAAACAGCAACCCCAGAGCAACGTATCAACTCTGTGGTACTACACTGACAGTAGTAGAGAATGAAAGGGACTTGGGGGTGGTTGTGCAGGCAGATATGAAGTTCTCTGAGCAGTGCAGACGGGCTGCAAGAGTAGCTCATGGAGTATTGTCAATGATATACAGGAATTTTTCCAGCAGGGATAAGGAGGTGATTATTCCATTGTATAAGGCGATGGTCAGGCCACACCTAGAGTACTGTATACAGGTCTGGAGGCCTCATTTCAAGAAGGATGTAGAGCTGCTGGAACGAGTACAGAGAAGGGTAACAAGATTAGTGAATGGAACAAAGGGGTGCTCTTACGAAGAAAGGCTTAAGTCTTGCAAATTGCAGTGTCTGGAGATTAGGCACCAGCGAGGTGATCTGATAGAGGTGTGTAAAGCCTTGAATGGTTTAAGCATGCTCAATGCTGATGGGATTCTCCCTCTTGCTCAGAATAATCACCTGAGAGGGCATAAATTCAAATTGAGGAAAGACAGATGTAGGATAGATGTGCGGAAATTTGCCTTTAGCCAGCGGGTGGTTAGTTTTTGGAACAGACTTCCATCCCTTGTGGTGGAGGTTGATAGCCTAAATAAGTTTAAGGCTCAGCTGGACAGGTATTTTGAACGAACAGAGGGGTGAAGTGGAAGTGGTTTTTTTTTTTTTTTTTTTTTTTGGCTGATGCTGCATAAGCTTGCTTTCTTGCATCAAATGCCTCTACTAATGCTAATGCTAATGCTTGTCGAACTCCTTTCTTAATTTTAAATTTATTACTGTCTTTGTCTAGTATAATAAAGGATGTAGCACTCTCATATATTTTCTTCAAAATCATAATATATGGAGTATCTATACCTTGTCTTTCCAGTGCCCGAAATGTGTCTTGTGGTATCTGGTAGTGTAAAGTGTATTTAGGGTCAAACGTCACCAGGGGTTGCCCCATCTCCGCGTTGTTTACATTGTGTGGCGACACAATTCACTGTAAAAGCTAGAGAATTAAAAGTGTATGGATCTTGAAATGTGTGGTGTCTTGTACCGTTGTTCTCTTGGCCATTTAGCTGCTAGACCCCTGCTGAGGCCCGACGTTGCCCCAGTTTCGCCCCGTGGAGGCAAACCAGGTACCCAGTAGTTTGATTTTTCAGAACTATCAAAATGTCAAGTTAATGCTAGCAGCAAGTCCTGTTGAATGTGATTACAAGGTTCTCATTGATAAAACAGTCTGCGATTTGGAGTCAAAAGATTGTATGCTTCATCAGTGTAAAAATGTCCAGGAATAGATGAACTAAAAAAGTTTCTAGAGAATATGTTTGAAAACAATGAACCAGAAGATATTATTGAATTCAAGCAATGGATACACACTGACAGAGATACACTGGACACAAAACAATTAAGAACAGAAGATTTTATTGAACAGTTGATACAAATATATTTAACCTTTCCTGTCATCACTACATTGCTAAACATCAAAGCTACCATTTTAAATCAACAAAGAAGAGCCTAATGACCGGAGAATTGGTCATCTTGATGGATTTTGCAGAAAATTATTCATTTGTTGTGCAAGATGCTGTTCAAGGGTTCCACTGGGAGAACTTAAGTAGCAAGACAGAAAACTGAAAAACTATGATTCTTGTTGCAATCTGCTCTTTCCAATGGTGGCAAAAACGAGAGAATTGAAGGTTTCCCACATTAAGATATTTCCCCCCAAAGATAGATCAAATTTTGACTTTCAATTATTGAGTCAATCTTTGAAGGAAAATATCTCAGCCAGCAAACAAGTATAAGAGCTTATATTTAGTTAGACTGAATTCATGCAGATGTTAAATGGAATTCCCAAAGAAGAAGGTACCAAAGGTTTTTATTTAAAGTTATGACTTTCCAAATTCTTTCTTAAATTTATCGCGACAAATTTTTGGTGACAGTTTTAGTCCGCAATGTAAAACAAATTTGAGGGTTTTTTAGTCAGAACACCAAACGTTTTACATTCTCTGCCAAAAGTTAACTACACAAAACCAGCACTACATCTCAATGTTGTGCAACAATAAAACTTAAAACTTTGATATTTTTTTGTGATTTGCTCTGCGCAACACAAGTGACCTCCACAAGAAAGGTACAGGTGCCTCAAGCATATTTTGATCTGAAATTTTGCACAGCTTCTTTGAAAAACTGTTTAAACATCTTCACCAAGTTTCAACAAAATTGAAGATACTCGAGCAGGGACCATCTTCAAAATTAGGCCACTTGACATGGCCTAATTTTGAAGTTTGGTGTTAGTGAGGATGAAATCGATTTCGTTAGTTGTTAATCCATTTGGGCTCTTCCATGTCCACGTTTTGTTCACCCTTTTCTTGAAAAAAAAAAAGTGCTCATTACTGTCATTCCTCCAGATTCTGCAAATACCACAGGTCTCTCATCTCTTTCATCAATTCCAAAACTTCTTATAGTTTCCCTTTCTTTGATGTTTTGTCTTTTTCCAACCTTAGCATTGAATTCCTCCATAATGAAGATGTAGTGAGTTTTCTGTTCATCTAGAAGTCTCTCAATTTCGGTGTCCATTTCTTCAACCTCTTCGTCATCATGGCTCGATGTTGGTACATATATCATTATAACCTTTAGTTTGTACCTCTTAGAGATCCTGAGAACCAGCCTTGACACCCTTGTCGATGTACCTATGTTAGGAAATAAAAAAAACAGAACTGTGTAATAAAATATAAACTATACTGAACCGTTTCCACTTTCAGATATATGCGAATTGGAGTTTCAATTCTTCTTACGACTGACGTCAGTGACATCTTCTTAGAATTTGGCAAAACGAACAAATACCTGTTGAAGAAAAATATGATGTGGGTTCCTGTCCATCGATGCTGTCTTTACATATGCTTCTCCATGCTTTTAGCAACATGGTAAGTTCAAGGAAATTAGTTCTTATAGTTTATCTTGTTGTAGAGTTTGAGATGACATATAGACAGTCTGAAAGTACACTGGACAAAGTCACTTAATTGAATATCTAGTAGGATGTCTGGTAATAGGAAAATGTTTTGCCAGAATTAAACCCTCTAAACATTATGGCATGGATTTCAATAAGTATTTGAGGGAGTGTGACTCTGGATTTGACTATTCTTTAACAAAACATTTGTCATTTGCTGTATTATGGATAGTATAAAACTACGAAGTCGAACATATCTGCAGCATTCTCAGTTTCATTCAAACCTGGAATTTTGCCAGAGTAGATGTTCGAAATCTTGGGAGCGTTCCTCAAACCATTCAAATGAATTTATATGGTGGATAGTTGTGGTGTCGTCTTCAAAGAATCGACCACAATTCTGAAAAAAGTTAACATTGTGTTGTGCAACGTAAAGATATTCATCGGAGGTAACACATGACCACGATCGGTATGCTCTGTCCATACGAGTAGAACATATCATGATTGCACCTCCAGCCGCATTAGTGATGGACAGAAGACAGTTTGGACGAATAGCTTCATGAGGTTCACACCACACTTTTACCCTACCATTGGTGCAAGGAAGTTTAAATTGAATCTCCTCAGACTGCAGCTTGGACATTGATGGGACTATTGTCGTCAAACCTTTTTGATTCTTTGCAGAAATAAATGGCTTTTGTATAGATAGACGACTGCCCAATCTGGGCTTCAGACCTTGCGTATTTTGGTTGAAAGGTCTTTCTTTGCCTAAATCGTACTTTTAATCATCTGCTGCACTTTCTATTGTGATTCACAATTCTCTTTAAATTCCTGTGATCTTGTCCTTGGTGTATTGACTTTGCGCTGAATTTCTTCCTTTAACAACTGCATTCTCTTCCATCTTTCTGTTATTGTACACTTTTAAGATGGTTGCTTTTGATGCAAGTAGATAGACTGCGATTGAATCCAAGATGAAATATCGCCTTTTGAATGGGGGGCTTGATTACGTAATATTTAGGTATGTGGTTTTAATCTAATTTGCATATTTCTGCCTTTTTACAGTAGATGGCGGAGCATATTTATTTATTTTTATTTTCATAGGTGGGTATCTTGTTTTCAGCTTAATTTTTGTCGAGGCTTGAGCCTGCATTGTTCTTGCTGGCTGCCTGGTTTGTTCCAAATACAGATGACGGTTCCCTGCGAATTTCAGATTAAAGGTAGTTTAGGAAGCTAGGTGGAGTAAAGGATTTTAAAGGCCAGTAATTGTTTCTGGTTAATTAATACACTTTGGAGTGGTATCATCTCTTATCGAATCTCAAAAATATCTGCTTTTTGGGTATTTTAATTTTGGTGTTGGCCCTTGGACTAGCTTTTGGTGTTGGCCCTTGGACTAGCTTTTGTTTCTGAATTAATTAATGCACTTTGAATATGTATTTTTTTTTTTTTTTTTGCTATATGGTAGTGGCACCATTTCTTATTTTATCAAATGTGGGCTTCTTTTACCATTTTTGAGTGCAAAGAATTGGTAATCATTGACAGGGGACTGTAATCATTATATTGTGGAACTATTGCTGCACCAATGTGTGAACAAAAACACTGTATTTTTAATTTGTGGTTGTGGGCTGCTACTATTGATGAAAAAGCGTGAACAAAATCAGTTCTAGATTTTCATACCAATTTCCTTCAGTCATCAACAGGTACAGGTGTTTTCTTACTCTCGATGCTGGGATTTAGCTAATTCAACCATCATAAAAGGTTTTTAAACGTCTGAGTTGATGCATTTTATGAGAAAATTCTCAATCGTGTGACATAAGTAATGCGATCATCTCGAATTTAAGTTTTTCTCATGTTTTTCATGTGGAAGATTGTTCTACAAGTATATGAACACTTAGCAAGAACTCTTATACCTTATAATGTAATAATGGACTTCACCGCGAGATTGAATCAAACGGAGCCACAGTATTTTTCAAGCAATAATTGGAATGATTTTGAAACAACAAAGTTCCTAGGCAGCTCATTGCCCACTTGTATTTCCATTTCAATGACGTTTAGATGGTGATTCTGATTATTTAAACCCTCGTGGGTAGCACAGTTGGTACAATCTCCTTCCTCACCACAACGGCTGGAAAAGACCTGAGTTTGAATCCCATTGATGACGAGAGGAATTTTTCAAGGTCTTTTTCACAACGTGGCTAAGTTAGTTGGTCTCAGGTGAGGGTAGCATGGTTTTTTGTTCTCCCGGAAAAGACTAAAGAACACACACACGCAATTTACAGACAATATACAAGGAGCAACATGGCCATAGCCGCCGATGCTCCTAAAACCCAACAACAACAACTAATTATTTAAATAGTCTTGCTGTCAATGTAATAAAGAGAAAAACTGTGGAAACTTCAGTGTCAGTCTGTATCAATAAACTCCAAAAATCAGAGGTCCAAGAAGAGATGGTGTCACAAGCACATAGCGAGAAATTCTCTATAGTGCTTTAATTAAACCGGAAACAATTGAATAGTCTAAGAGCCTGCATAAAAAATAAATTTACCACAAATATGTTTGGAACCAGCAACAATTAGTAGCTTCTGACATCATCTGTCCAGTCTCCAGGTCTCAAAGATTGTATTAGTTGTCTTCCATTTCTGAGAGGAGATTTGAGAAATCACAGGGTATTCCATTGAATATTTAAGAATGTTTCTCAAGGCAGATAGTGCAGAGATGTCAGGACATCAAAACTCAAAACAACCATTGCAGGCACCTTTTAAAGGCTAATGCAACTAAGGATATGTAAAGTAGTATATTGGGCATATAATTGCATGTATTATTCGATCAACTTGCTGGACAGAAAACCTAAATTTACTTGATGGAAAACCCATGCATCCTACTAAGACTGACTAACTTGGCCATGCCATGTTAAATGCTGATAGAAATTCCACACATGATTAAAGAAATTCTAACTCAACCCCTTTTCACTCAGTGTGCAAGGAAAGTGATTTTTCTGCCTGCCAGAGCTTCAAACGTTTTGTCTAGTTTTATGTCCAGTTTCCTAACAGGGTATTTTATGTTGTGGTAATGCACTTTGTTTAGTATTCTATCTCAAAGGCCATTGCTCTATCAATGACGCGAAGAATTTTTGTTATTTTTTTACCACATAGCTAACTTAGTGAAGGGTTTCATGATTTTTTCTCCCTGAAACTTGTGGTTTTTCATCCAGCAAAGCGATCGAAGAATACGCACAATCACCGTATCTACTATCGCTTCATGGACTTGGTTTCTTTGGCTTAACATCCACTGAACCGTATTTTTCACTTTATGAACAATACCATGTATTATGTCATCAGGAATATCCTGGAGTTCTTTTTTTAAAATTAAAGCTGAAATTATGTTAATTAACTCTATAATATGTGACTCACCATATGTAAATTATTTATTTTCAGGTTCTCTATGAGGATGTACGTATATCCATTAAGAATTGTTTTTCAACTCATGACATCAAATTTTATAATAGAACCATTTGGTTTCACCGCCGTGATCTTCCTAAATATTCTTCTTTTTGCTAACTGCTACTGGACTTGGGTACGTAATTCTGTAAAAGCAGTAACATTTTAATTAACAAAATATAAAGTGGTATATTTGAATAATTTTATGTTGTTTTTTATGGGTGAGAAGCATCTGTCCTATTATTTCGGTGTATCTGTCCTTTTATCAATTGATTACACCAATTAGGCATGGAAGAAACATAATTTCCAGGTTCTTCAGCTGCAATATATGATTTATGGATACCCTATGTGATATGCATAGAAAATAAATAAAACTTTCCGGAATTTTTAGGAAAATCCATCCATTAGGAGTCAGCTATTGCACCAATGGATGGGAGGACATCTTGAAGACAATAGATGCATTTTTTGGTCTCCGTTAGGAAGCTCAGGCAACTCTATGAGAAGCCAGCCAGAGTATAATGGACAGCCTGGCTCACCTCTCAGCAGTTGTGATGGGCAACTTACGTCCCACACCCCTGCAGCCAAGTAGCCAGGGATACAACGATATAACAATACTCTGACACAAACAAGCCATTACAGTTTTTCTAGTTTTTACATAGATTCTGTACTTCTGCACAACGTACCATGGCGCAGATGTTGGAAACCACCGGCAGATTCTTCCACAAAACATTATGCCACTATTATACGTATAATGCATCCTTTATTCAAACAACTTTTTACTATTTGAAAAAGGCACTGGTGGTATTTATTCTCTTGTGGTATTCATTTTCACCATCTTCTACAAGTTCGAAGCCCGAGAGATGATTTACTTTTTTTTTTCTACAGAAAAATCGCTTTGACAATAAATGCTGCTGTTCTAATCTGCAAAATAAACAAACTGTCACAGAATATGCACAATTTATAGATGTACGTACCTATGCCTCATCTTTTTGTGACCTTGATGCAAAAATTTAAGGGGTATATTATATTTAATAATTACTTAATCTTTCCAGGAGGTGGTTCTAGGAGTTGAGCTTACCATGTTTCAATGGGAAGCCATTATAAGATTGAATTTTTGGTGCATTGGTAGGAAGAGCCTGATTGATTTCAAGTAAACTGTACTAACTGACAAAACTAATTGGAGGACACTCAGAAGAGTGATATGTACATCCTGTCAGTCCTCTTCGAACACTGCCAACAAGGGGTTCAGGGAGGCCAAGGAAACTGATATTCTTTACAATGGCAGAGACTGTTTATGATAAATTCTCATCATGAGAAATCCAAAGCTTTGACTGATATCAAGATTAACGATGGACAAGGCAAGTTAGGATGTCACCATCAAATGAAGGAAGCATCCTTCAGTATCCATCATCCATTAGTCACCAGGTCTTGATTAGAAACAGTGTAATAATGATGCAACCAGTGTTGAGCCGTTTTTTGATGTATGATTGGGAGACATCGGTGTCTGCAAGCGAGAGCAGTTTAAGAATCTGATGAAATGATCCGAAAGATGCAGGGGAGACTGGAGTGAACAGATAGTGGAGATTGTTCTAAGTTGAGGAAGTGGAACCTGCCAGGCACACATATCTCAGAAAGAGAGAGTGATCAACTTTTCTGTAATAAGCATTGCCTGTCGTATGTAAGTGAAGGGAGCCTAGGTATAACTAGAGCTAAGGCTATCACTGTAGTGCAGAACTGAAGTGTTATCCTCTTTGTAGACTGTCCATTTGAGGCGTCAGAATTCTTCTTAAAATTTTGTTTGATAATCATTGGTGCGGCCAAAGTCCAGATGTACTGTATAATGCAGTCGGGGTTTGCAACAGACTTTACATATTTCACTATTATGGCTCTATCTGACAGCTTTGTTGTAAAATTTCTTCTCCTGCTCAGTGTTCCAACCTGTCCACACTGATCATATCCATATATATCCATACTTCGAGATACACTGGAATGCCGTGAAGGATGAAGCTGTAATGGTCCAAAATATCGTTTTCCTCTTATCAATAATTTATTCGGAGTCTATCAACGATGGACGCAGTATGTAATTCAAGCTAAAGGTGGGGTGATACGTTATCATATATTTTATTAATAAAAAGTTCTTGAAACATACAGGTGTCCAGGTTACTTTTGGATATATAGGGTATTTGCTAATTTTATTCCAGTATTTTGCAATTAGTAAAAATGTTTGAAGATAAATCATAAAAAACTTACTGCGTTTGTTGTTTTTTCCAGTTGTTAATGAAAGCAATCGGAAATGCGATCCTTGGTGACATTGACGATGTCAGAGAAGAACGTAACAGAACACCGAAGGAAAAAAATCCAAGCGACTTTCAAGAAGAGCAACAGTTGAAGAGGTGAATATGATAAATATGCTTCATATAAACAGATATATACAACACTTGTTTTAAATGTGCTCAGAGTCTCAGAATTCCTGAGAATCCGGAAAACAATATATAATTAGTTTACATACAATGGACTAAGTTTAACTACAGAAATACTCTTTAAAGAAAGACCACCTACCCATTCAATTAACAGCACTATCTAGTCTTTCCGCTAGAACTTCCAAACTTGCTGACATCTTGTCAATAGCAATTGACCTAAATCACCATTGATTAACATAAATCAACACAATAACAATTGGCAAATATCAACACAATAACAATTCCCAGCAGAAGCAGAATTTCTTAGTTGAGTCCTCAATGTAAAGACAGTTCTCGAGAAGGTTTTCAGAGCAGTAAAGTTATCACAATCTTCAACTAGGATATTTACATTGGTGTCCAATAGGTTTTGAACCCCAGACATTAAATCCACTCTAGGTTGAGAGTACAGTGGACAGTTCAAATGTACATGAATCCACGTTTCATATTCCCCACATGTACAGTGTGGGTCTGGCTCCAGACCACGCTCAAATAACTTAGCCCGGAGGGACCCATGCCCTGTTAGCAGATAAGGTGTCATAGAAGGCCTAAACTACGCAATAAATGCTGCTGTTCTAATCTCATCCATTGCCACACTTGAGCGCTGACTATTTATCTGAAGAACTTTTACACCCTCATATATAACATCACCCAAAACTGAATTCTTATCAGCCCACTCTGTCACTGAATTTGAACCATTATCACTCATGTTTTGTTCTACTGTCCGCAAGCTGTACTGCTTTCAAATATTCTGGGCATTTAGCATCCCTTGCAGAATGATTATAATCTCTACCACGTCTCTTACAGTTGATACATTTTGGAGAATCTTCTTTATGGGTACACTCTCCATAGACATCACTACCCTCTGCACAGTGTTCACAAGGAACTGCCTTACGGGAATAAAATTGGCCCGATTGGCCATACCCCAAACAACGGAAACATTTGCTTAGAATCGTAAACCTATGAAACCTGTGTGATGTGAATCCAAGATAGATTCCATCACTCTCCAGAATATACCTCATCATACGAGGACTAAAGCCGATCACTCAATTAACCACTTTTGTACCTGATACAAAACTAAATCTGAAAGACACGTCGTCTTTAACTTCGTCCTGCGAGAATCCAAAATCTTTTAAGTTTTTATCAAATAGATCTTCAAGTATATCCTCCTTAACATAATCACGAGGGACACCATATATTAACACTGTTGGATCTGATAACCGAGGTTTCTCCATTGTAAGACCTATCTCTTTCAAGGTAGGAGCAGAAGAGATCCTATTAGCATCCGCCGAATTTTTGGTCTCCACAAGGATCCCCTTATTCCTAAGGAGACGAATACCTTTTACTTTCATCTCCTTGTGGTCACGCTTTATGACTTGAGTCACTTTCTGCTTTATGTTCTGACTCGAACTCAAGGAAGAGTCCTCAGCGGTCCTGAGAATACCAGATTCTGAGGATTTGGCACACTCCAGGAACTGATAAGGATCTATCCCGACTAGCACTGCCAGTCCCTCTTTGGATCTTAGTTTATTCTTGATGTCCACAGGATCAATCAACTTGAGATCCTGCAGCATTATCTCTGCATAATTCTTCTTATGAAGTTCAATCTGTCAATCTAAAATTTGATTTATCTGACAAGCACTCTCCTCCAGATCCCTAGCTCGTACCTTGAGGCGCTCATTGTCCACGATCAAAGCTGTTGTTACTGCCTCCAAGTCAGTCCAGAGACCAAATATTCTACTGGACGCTTGTTTTGTTATTTTACTTGACTCTTTAGACATAATTTCTGATAAAACCCTTCTTATGTTAGCCAATGCCACATACACCTCAGAGGCATTTAATGATCCTCCCAGGTTTAAACATCTATAAAAGAAATCCTATGGCCCTCTCTACTACAAACAGTAATTATATTATCCCCTACACCACTTGGGGAATCAAAAACTCCATAACCCTCACCGTTCTCGGATGTACTTGCATGAACTACTTAACGAGAGACGCACGGTTCATATCTTCTTCATCATTCAAGATCATAATTGTTTGCATATTTGTTTTATCAATTTTCGGTTTGTCTTTTTCCCTTATTATAATAGTTTTAGGGGTGTTTCATTTCCTTTTACCTTTGGTGTCCGAGAAGATTCTTTCTCGAGAGACACCTGTCTTGTTGCAAAATCCACAGAGGAAGAATATGCTTCAAATTGCTGGAACCAAGTAATATCTCTGTCTTCTTCTGACATTGTGTTATTTAGAAAAGTAATCTAGACAACAAAAACCAATTAATTCCCACAGTCTGTCAATATATGTCTATATAGACGCTTTTCCCCACCCGGGATGAACATAAGAGCTCAAGATTTCCCCAAGGCGGGTTTTCAGATCTCAGCCCCTAATGAACAGGAGCAGGGGGCACAAAATTATGCACAAATAAGTAATTTCAAGGAGATTCTTTTCTTCGAATATAAGATCCTGAACCCCAAAATTAAGAGAGTTAGAGATGAGGAAACCAATTGTGCCATTCGACACGAACACACTGCAGCCATTTTAAATTTCTTTAAAAGTAGCCCAAAACTAGCCCCATGTTAGCCTATGGGACTATACCAAAATGTAAATACGAATTCAATGTAATAAAACACTAATATGTCCACAGAATATGATCACATAAATATTTAATGGCTTCTCCCTAAAGGTGGCTAACCCAAGTCTCCATTTTGTGTAAAGTTATTTCAACGGGACAGTGTAAAATCTATTGGAATTTTCACAAGGGAAAATCCTCTATGGTCAGCCTATGAGGCTATGGTCTATACATGTGTCACTATTCGAAACGAAATTTTCAAACACCAATATCTTGTATTTCTCTTCAGCATCTGCAATAAAATTTTATCCTAGGACTCATCAATGTTATCTCTATCCATGCCATATATTTAATGAACGTAAATACTCTTTAAACCACACTTATACATTAAAAAAGGGAGCACAGTTCCATAAGCACAAGGAGCAGAGTTCTCCTGAAAGATGGCAGGTTGAAATGGTCTGTAATGGCTCGCCATCTAGACACAAGTAAAGAATGACTGCAACTCTTGCAGGGCGTGCTTATATAGCTGAAAGTAACAGCTGATGCAATATTACGTCATCACCTATTCATATCAATATTATCTGATGTAATCTGTAAGAAATATTGCAATACACTTACGTTATTAGGACGAAAATTACAATTTTAAGGGGCGATGCACTTTCTTTGAATACCAGTATATCTTCTTCTAATATACAAAATAATCTTTTAGTAATGAATAACGTATTCAATAATAATTATGCACCAATCAAATTCCTCAAAAATTAGCAAACAAATTCACTGGAGGTCAAAACATATGTGCTAATCACATGTAAGCATGGATGGAACGACGTATGATAGACTCTCCAATCCAAACGTATTCCATAATAATCAGTGCTCCTTCAGAATTGTTACTGAGACTGAGCCAGTCTCAGTGCCCAGCCTATTCATTCATTCATTCTACATTGCATCCTCTTGTTACCAGCTTACTGATATTTTTTAGTTAATCTACTTCCCTGACTGCCCTCTGTGTGTGTTCTGTAGTTCATTTGTTGCTTGCTGGACGAAAAACCTGAGTTTCTGGAAAAATAACCATACTACTCTCGCCTAAGGCCAACAAACTCAGCCACTTTTTGAAAACGGCCCATAAAAATTCCTTGCATCGTTGATGGTCAAAATATCTAAGCAGGCTAGTTAAACATGATTTTTCTTTAAAAACGATCCATTTTCTGTATCCTTAAGTATATATTGTACTCTTGATCACTGCTTCCATGATTTACCCTACCACTGACGTCAAACTCATCGGTTTGTAGTTACCACTTCACTCTTAGAACAGCATGAATGTGTTGACAAGATATTGTCACTTCTCCAATCCGAATGAATCTTTCCCGATACCCTCATTTTTAATCTCAATGGTTCGATGCATTCTCGCAATGCCTCCTTCAGAATCAATGGATAAATTTCATCCGTTCCAGGAGTCTAACTCGCCTTTATACGCGAAAGTTGTAAGGGATGTGGTATAAATTTGTTTTCTTGAATCATTTGCCATTACTGATTCTATTACTAAAACAAATTGAACCTGCAGCAGATAATGTTTTGTGTTGGGTACCATTCTGCTTTCATCTAAAATTACAAATGTACGTCAGCTGTGGAACACGAGAAAGATCAGTTCACTGAATATTTGTGAAAGTCTATGAATAGATCAAGGTAAAAAAAAGGAAATTCTTGTGATTTTTCAACATAATTTTGTATATGATGAATTTTTATAAATTTTGTACACTCCTGATAACTTTATTAGGACCATGAGCGAGTGACGTGTTGAGGTGTCCACAGTCCGTGGGTGAGTTCAAGAAACCAAATGCGTCAGGGGAACATTGCACACTTACGTGTTATTTAGCAAATTAAGCGTTATCGATGTGCGTTTAGCATCGACTAAATGCACAGGGATATTCACACCTCTTTGGAATTCTATGACCTACATCCACCACCAGGTCAACGGACTTTAACCACTTTCCTGCACAGCGAGTTGATTGTACGCTGACTGATCACTGAATTATAACCACCTACCTAATACTTTGTAAGTCCTCCTTTTGTCCTCAGTACAGCAGCAATCCGATGTGGCATTGATTCAACAAGATGTTGGAAGTGTTCTGAAGGTATGGCCAACCAAGCTGTGTGTAATGTACTAGCAGTGCAGGTATGGAGGTGATTGGCGTATCCAGACGCCTGATATGCCTTTCCATAGTGTCCCACAAGTGCTCTATGGGATTGATATTGGTGGAGGTCTGAGGCCAATCGATATGCTGGAAGTCAGAACTGTGTTCCTCAAACAATTCCTGCACATCAAGTGCCCGATGTCTCGGGGCATTGTAATCTTGGAAGACACCATCGCCATTCGGGAAAAAGTGTAACACAGCGGGATGTACACAGTCAGCAAGCAGTTGGCGATAGCGGAGACCACTGATACATTGTCCCACATGCACCAGGGGTCCACGTTCCTGCCAGTGAAACATACCCCACACCATACATGGATCAAGAGCCTCATGTTGTTGACGCCAAATCGGTACACGACCATCCACGGTGTGGAGTAAATGACGTGACTCATCCGACCAGCACACCTTCTTCCAGTCTTCTAACGTCCAACTTGCATGCTCTTTGCAGCAGGCGAGTCTTTTACGCTGATGAACCTTGGTTAGGAGAGGATGCAGTACGGTTCGTCTGCTGTTATAGCCCATACGTGCAAGCGTGCGACGCATAGTCATGCCAGATATAGTTCCAGGTTGGCCCATAATGTATTGGGTAGTCAACTCTTCAACAGTGCTGCTCCTGTTCGCCTGTACGAGTCATCGAACCCGGCGCTCCCCTCTAACTTCAACTTTCGTTGATCTTTGCAGTTTTGCCGTCGGGTCGTTGTTTGACCATTTTGACGCCAGTCCTGGTACACTTTAACTACGGCGGCTCTCGAACACCCAACCAGTTCAACCGTTTGGGAAATCGAGTCACCAGCTCTGTCCTTTATCAAAATCTGTCCTTTATCAAAGTTCGATAAATCCTTCCTTTTATCTATCACTCTCGGAACCTTACTACCTACTGAACCAATGACACCTTATCTATGCTACGTAGGTCGACTAACTGCGCACTCTCGTACCTCACGTGGTTAACGGGTCGCATTCACTTTTCATAAGAGGGGTCATAATTCAGTGATCACTAAGTGTAGATCAAGCTACCTGGTCCTAATGAAGTTTCGTCAGTGTAGATGTGTTTTAGTGTTAGTTGCCTTATAGTTTTCATTTATTGCTTTTCTAGGAAAATTGTAGAAGCTGACTGTACAAAACGGACAGAGCAGAAATGCAACTGATTATTAGATTAACCCCAACGGACATCAGCCAATCTTGAATATGGAACACTTTATTCTCCAAAATGTTTCTATGATGAACATGTGACGTAATTAATAATGTATCTGTGCCTTTTGCACTTTTATTTCTTATAAAGCACTTCACATGAACTAATTTCACCATAAAACATTTCCATGTCAAAAAAATTCAATGTCCAAACATTAACTGCCAAAGTGTCTGGTATTTTGGCACTTTAACTTGTACTCCGAAAATTTAGTAAAAGAGATTACAATAAATTCAGTGTGGTATCCTGAGACATTAGACAAGTGGAAGAAATGAAACAGATTCTTAAAGCATAATACTAATAGATGCATACACTTATTCCATTCTGTTTTCAACAATTGCATTGGAAAATGAACTGGATTCGCCCCAGTGGCTCACATCTGGTGAGTATGGGTTTGGCACACCCAGGGTCCTGAGCTGGATATCATCATTCTTCTTTTTCTTGGTGATTCCCTTCTACTTCTCTCTCTCTCTCTCTCTCTCTCTCTCTCTCTCTCTCTCTCTCTCTCTCTCTCTCTCTGGGTAATTCAAAATTTCTTTTTTTTTTTTTTTGGCTCGTGCAGCATAATCCCTACGCTTCCTTGCATCATATGGACACGACCAGGTAGCCAGGATAATACATCAGAAGCTAGCGAGGAAATACCAGTTGACCAAAGAAAGTGTATCATACTACAAGTACGAACCCCAGGTAGTACTAGAGACCCGAACCCATAAGCTCTACTGGGACCGCGCCATAATAACGAATAAGACCATCCCGCACAACCGACCAGACATAACCCTTGTGGACAAGATGGAAAACGCTACCTACCTGATTGACCTAGCGGTGCCGAACACTAGCAATGTCCTGAAAACCCACGAGGAAAAAATTAGGAAGTACACGAATCTGAGACATGAGATCAAGGAGATGTGGCATATGCAAGAAGTATCAACCATCCCAATCATCCTGTGGTCCACCGGTATGGTACCAAAGACTCTACATAGCAGCCTAGTAGCAATAGGTCTTCCAGAGAACACCCAAGAAGAACTCCAGAAAGTCGCAATCCTGAACACCTGTAGGACAGTCAGAGATTTCCTCGACCGACAGTAACACCAGACATTACAACCACCCTGTGTACTTGGTAGCAGTACCCATCACGGAGTGGAACCCCCAGTTAGGGAGAAATAATATAAGAGCAACAACAATAATAATAATAATAGTCCTTGCACTCAGCAAGAGACTACGCCAATACAAAGAGAGCTCCCAGAGGAAAATAAACAACCGAATCTTCGATGAGCATCAAAGAGGATTCTAGAGAAATCTCAGAGAAGGCGGGAAAGAAGCGAATAGACCACCCGAGAAGAAGACGAGTGAGGAGTCTTGGGGAAACATATGGAGCAGGGAAGTAAGACATAACAGCCAAGCCACCTGGATAGAACTAGAAAACCATGGACGTACAAGAAATGAGAGGGTGGGAGATTCAGAAACAAGAAGTAAAACAGACGATAAAGAACTCTCACAACTGCCAAACTCCAGGAATAGACAACGTCAACAACTATTGCTACAAGAATCTCACTTGCACGCACACAAACACCTGGCAGAGCAATTCACCGGAATGATATGGCACCCAGAGACAATCCCGAAGTTTCTCACTCAAGGAATCAGATATCTGAAGCCTAAAGACAAAAATACAAGAAACCCGGCGAAATATAGGCCAATCACTTATCTCCCAACAATGTACAAGATCGTGACCAGCTGCATAACCAGGAAGATATCAGACCACTTGGAGAGCCAGAACATAATGGCCGAACAGCAGAAAGGATGCAAGTGGCTGAGCAGCAGAAAGGATGCAAGTGGCTGAGCAGCAGTTCCAACTAATTCACTTTCCAATTCCTATACTTCTCATTCTTATATCCACTTCCTTTCCCTAAACACCTTGGGGCTCCCAGGCTTGCCTGATAGCTCCAGTAAGAGTTTCAGTTTAAAAGCAGTCCCTGGTACGCCTCCCCGTGGCCAAGGTTGGGAGTCAGAGGGCAGGGAACCAGGTGTTCCTTGTCCCCTTGCTGCGATGTCGCCAGGTGCTGTCACTCAACACTCAACATAACAAAGCACATACAGGGTGTCTCAAAAATATTGGTACAAACGTTTAGGGGAGGTAGGTAACATCTAAAGGAATGTGATTCGCATAGGAACGCATAACCGGAACCGTCACCCTAAGTCGGTAGACGGCGCTGTTCATCAGTTCGCGAGAGGGAAATTTTCTGGTTTACTCATTCAAGCAGTAGGCGCCGCACGAAGAGCATGCATCGATATACGAACTGTGAGCTGTCAGACCTGCACCTAGTGTATGGATTAGCAGAGGGCAATGGACGAGCCGCTCAACGAATTTATGGAGAACGCTTCCCAGACAGACATGTACGGGATCACCGTTTGTTTGCGCATGTGCATCAAAATTTGTGCGATTATGGGTCATTTAGAGATAACAGGAGTAGTGCGGGCAGACCACGTTCGACGCGAACTCCCGCCATGCAAGAAAGTGTGTTGAATGCCGTCCACAATAATCCTACTAACAGCACACGTGCCGTTGCCTCTGCCTTAGGAGTGTCTCGTTGTAGTGTACAGCATGTGTGGCACGATGATTCCGTACACCCCTTTCATCTCCAAAGGGTTCAGTTACTGCTCCCTAAGAATATCCTGCACGTGTGGCTTTTGCGCAGTGGTTTCTCCAAGAAAGTGTTCAAGACTTGAATTTTCCAGCCTATGTTTTGTTCACGGGTGAGGCTTATTTCAATCGAGAAGGCTTATTCAATCAGCACAATGCTCATGTGTGGGCTCACGACAACTCCCACGGTGTGCGCCCCCATGCGGCACAACATCGCTTCGCAATAAATGTGTGGCCAGGCATGGTCGGTGACTGCTTAATCGGCCCATACCTGTTACCATCCCGCATGAACTCCGCTAAATATCTGATCCTTCTTGAACAAGTTCTACCAGGGTTACTTGACGATGTTCCAGCAAATGTGAGACGCAACATTTGGTTTCATGACGGGGCGCCTGCCCATTATGGAAGGTGTTTTCGTGACCATTTGAACAGGCGTTTTGGGCGTCGACGGATTGACCGTGGTGGACCCGTTGCCTGGCCTGTCCCCCACGCTTACCTGATTTATCGAGCCTTGATTTCTTTCTGTGGGGGGCCCTCAAATCTATCGTGCATGAATCGCCTGTGGAGACGAAAATGGATCTTGTGGCGAGACTCCTCTGCTCTGCTGCTACTGTCAAAGCAACTCCAGGTGTGTTCGACCGTGTCCGCCAATCCACGCTGCGTCGGTGTCACGCATGCATCGCGTGTCATGATGGAACCTTCGAGCATCTGTTGTAACATCATGAAATGCATCCATCTCGTACTCCATTGTTAATATTATGTCAAATAAATGTTTGCCACTAATTACTGTCTTGTGTCATTTCTGCTTCTTGTGCCGCTGCTACTACTTTCCCGTGACGTTTCCGGTTATGGGTTCCTATGCGATCCACATTCCTTTAGATGTTGCCTACCTCTCCTAAACGTTTGTACCAATATTTTTGAGATACCCTGTATATACACTTGCCGGCCTTGGCCTTTGCCTTTTCAGATGCTACTGCGGTATATAGGAAAAACCCTGGAGACCTCAATTAAAACAAACATGACAAACCACCTTGACATCTTAACCTTGACCGTTGAATATTTTCAAACTGTGAGCCTCTGTTACCTGCGGAGGCAATTTGTTCCCTTAATTAGCAACTCACTGGCTAAAAGAAAACTTCCTACAATCAAGTCTAAATCTCTTCGCTGTAATTTGAATTTATGGCCCCTAGTTCTGGAGTCCTTTTTTTAAGTGAAAATTCCGCCTTCATTCATTTTACTAACTCCTCTTAGACTTTATAAACCTCAGTCAGGTCCCCTGTAAGTGCCTGGTTGCACAACTCTATAGACAACATAATTATTCTAAGTACTTCTTCTTACTGTTGCCATTTTGCCGATCTCAGCATGTAAGTTGCTATTGAGCTTCTTGAAATTGTCGAAAGACCCATTCAAGAAGCTCAATGTCTTTTTTCATATGAGAAAAGTTCTTTCCTCAGAACTGGTCTGCAGTTCTGAGGAAAGGTTCCAGTAATCCCAATGTATTATAGCTTATACTGAACTACTCATGAGAGACTGAGTCAAATACCTTGCTAAAATTCAAAATAGCTTAATGATTTTCTCTAAAAGACCATGTTGTATGACCTTAAAAATGCCATTACTGTCTAAATGTCCTTGAATCGAACTATTAATCATTACCTCTAAGATATTCCTTACCATTGAAGTCAGGCAACAGGTTTATAGTTACTTCACTCTAAGAACCGCCTTTATGTATTGGCGATACGTTTTCACTTCTCCAGTCCAAAGGAATCTCTCCTGAGTCCAATGATACCCTCATAATTAACCGAAGTGGTGCTACACTCTCTCTAGCGATCTCCCCACAAAAGTCCCTAATTTCCGAGTGGTACCACTTTCGGCTAGCCTATTATGCCAGCATTAGTTGCCCGAACCAGGTGTTTCATGTCATTCATTTTATTGACAACAATCCTGACATTCTCCCAAGACAGGCTGTCGCAGCAACAACAAACAAGAATTCTTGAGATGAATGCAAACATTATTTTGATACATCATCAGATAAACGCATATTCTCGTGCCTAACTAGCAGTTTCGTGGAACCCTCAAAGAATCCAGAACGATACTGGAAAACTTGTTTATCCTTTGTTCAAATGAATACCGTCTCTACAAAATAAATTCCTTCTACCTACAAGTGCCGACTACGCCAATAAATTTTTCCTATAGAGAGACTTGTAGAGTCCATCAAATCTTGAGTAAATCCAAATGGCTTTCTGCAATCCATTCGTGTTTGAAGAGAATTGCAGGCACATTCACATTCTAACCTAGTTCGCTGTATTTTTTTAGCATGGTCCTATATTTTTCCTATAAGTCACCAGGTCTTTTTCGTTTAATGCCAGTCCCCCATATGAATAATATTGCTCTGTTCACCACCCTTAAAATCTGACCATCTCTTGGTATCATCATCAATTGTTGCTTCTGTCAAATATGCTGGTTCTGGTCCATCTTTATTACAAAAAATTCTAACAATAGAATCCTTAACAATAAGAATCTCCCAATAAAACTAAACCTTCTTCAACCAGAGCAGTACGCACTTGGCTATTATGTTTTCAAACCCTCATCGAGGTGCGTCACTCCCTGAAGAACTCCCATTTACTTTTATTTATAGGGCAAGCATCCATTTCTTCGGTGACTCAAATTCTTCTAGCAATGCACCAAGTTTTAATATGAGATCGATACACCCCTTACATCAGGGGGAAAACAAAAGAATCGTCAATTGAGCTTGGTTTTTCTGGTGGACCAACATTTGAATACATGCCACAGACTATAAAAGCTCACACTGGAAATACCTGCAGGCATATTTCCGTCTGGGTCATGATGTTCTTGGCCGACCAGGCTAGCCAGGTGGGTAAAGTGCCTGCCTGGCAACCCAAAGGGCGCGGGTTCGAATCCCGCCTCGGGCTCGGATCAAAGTAAAATGCAAAAACTTTGGGAGGTGCATTATGGCCACAGAAACCGATGCGCTAACAAAAAAAAAGAAATGATGTTCTTGGCCTTTGTTTTCAAAATATACCTTGCAACAACCACAACTTAAGAAAAATCGCAATCTCTTTCAAAAATTTCTATTAATTAAACACAACTCTCAATCTGCTAATACGAGGCTACTTTTAGCAGAAAACTCCATTTATTACTCTTAAGGGCGTCTGAGAATTCTACTCTTATTATGAACTCTCTTGTTAAAGTACATGTAGTCAAAACAGGGCCGGCGAAACAAGGTAAGTCTGACTAGTAAGGCCTATGCCTTACTAGTCAGACTTACCGTAGGGGTGCCAACGTCTGGGTGGTTCCTAAATTCTGAATTTTTATTGTAATAATATTTAATAAAAGTATCTCAAGGGCGTCAAATACATAGTTGCCTAGGGCCGCCAAAAACCCTAGGGCCGCGTTTGAGTCAAAACCTTAAAGAAAGGTTTGAAAGAAGTTGGAGTTAAAGCTGTTAGTCTCATTAAAAATAAAGCTGTAATTTTAGAAACTAATACCAATAAAGATTTAGACACTATCTCCTCAAAACGTTTGACTGAGTTCGTATAACCACTGAGATCCCTAAGGAATTGAATCCACCCTATTGGTATCGATATTGCTAATTATTTAACCAAGGAAGAAATATTTGATGATTTGTTCTTCAAAACCCCAAAACACTTTAATTTCAAATGAAGAAATCTCATAAGAGATCGCTTTCCGGTTCAAGACCAGCTCCAAATCAAAGAACACTTTTAAATACACACAACGTTTATTGGGTGGACGAAGATACTGGGTGAAGGGAGAAGATACTATTTTCTCCCTTCAGCTTACTATATTGAATCAACAAAACCAGCCATGTACCTTTTATAATTCCCTGGGTGAATCAAATATAGAGATATCTCTAGCCACAGCCCGTGTTGTTTGTCATGTTACTGCCAAGCTTGAAGAAACTGACCTAACAAGTGACCATCAATTTATTGTCTTCCTTCTCGATCATCTCGCCTTCTTTGTAATCTCATATGTTACTCTTAGAAACATTAAACGAGATTGTTTTAATCGTTTCATTCTCTCTGCCTTGCCTGAGGACAATTTTGAAAATTCCGCTGCTCTTTGGGCGAATAACTTTCACTGCAGATTAAAAAAGAAACCGAAAAGAAACCTTACGACATGTTTAACAAAGAACTGTCTATTTAGAAACTTGTGCACAGAGCCAGAAGAAATTTTCAGCTCAAATGGCGTCCTTGCCTCAGGAAAAAAGTTAACATATTCCGTGATTAATATAAAACTCAAAATAAAATACATAAAATTTATTTATAAAATTAAATTGTAGTAGTAGTAGTTATTGTTTTAGCAGGGTTTAGGACCATCAGCGACTAAGGTCATATTATTTCGTGTATACTGTCTGTAAATTGCGTGTGTTCTGAGGTCGATTTTCGGTTTTGTGGATGAAAAACCCGATTTTTCGGGAGAAAAAACCATCGCCCGAGTCCGGCCAAGTTGTGAAATCGCTTCTAAAATTTTTTCACTTCATCGACAGGACTCAAACTCAGGTGTTTTGCATCCAGTGTGGGGAAAGACAGCGATCCTGCCAACAACGAGGGCAAAGTAAATTGCAATCCTCGGATAATTTGGTCCATACATCAAAGACCGCTGAATACGGTCGATCTGCCAACCCGCACTGGACCAGCGTGGCAGATTATGGTCCGTTTCCCTCAGCATGAATTGTTGAGGAGGCTTCCATCCTGCAGTGGGTTGATAATGGCTGCACTTTACTTTTTTTTTTTTTACATCAAAGAATAATAATCCTTCGGGGGCCATTTATAAAATTTCTACAAATAATACGATCTTAGGCGGCATTTTTAACTCCATTACCTACCAACAGTATGGAAATTCTTATGTTAACAGACTTCATAAGTACCATCTTGTCAAGTGCTGCCCAAGGACAATCTTTCTCTTGACACTTCATACCATTGCTGTTGTTGTTATTGTCGTTTGGTTTTTAGGAGCATTAGCAACTAAGGCCATATTGCTCCGGGATATGCGGTGGTCATTCCCTGACCTTTCCGCATCCTCCGTATTTGGTGGTGACGGGTTCGAACCCCGGTCTAATCAAGAAGCGTGTGCTACGCACTGCTGCTCCTCTCCACTTGGCTACGGAGGCGCCACCATATATGCATTCAGGAGTTAAACCAAAAACACCTTCCTCTATTAGAAACAAATCCATTTACTGAACAGGAATTTACTTCGGTCCTGAATAAAATTCAATCAAACAAATGTTCTGCCAACAACCTGATTAATATATCAAACATTTTTTATGACCTGAGACCTAAAGTTCTTATAATCTTCAACGAATTCTTTACTGTAAAGTTTTCTAAACCATGGGAACATGCCATTCTCAAGGTATTACATAAAACCTGGAAAACCGCTAGAAAATGCCAGGACTTACCATCTCATAACCTTGGTCTCTTTCTCTCTCATTTGGCGAATTATTAGAGAGACTAATAGCTACTAAAATTACCACATCTCAGGGAGCTACCAGCTCCACATCCTCTCTTGAATATAGATACCTTATTGATAGCTACTCTTTCAAGTACGTTCTAGCGATTTTTATGGAATTTGAGTGCGCTTCTGGCATTTGTCTCTCAGTCGATTTTTTATGATGGGAGATCTGGCTCTCTGTCGACTTCGTTCCAATAATCTCTCTTCAGCTTTACAAACTTATTAGGAATTACTCTGCTGATTGTTTTGTCACTGTCATCGCTAAAAGCCAGATAATTCACAGATTTGTATTCTGCAGTTGCCCATATGGATCAATTTTGTTTCCCCGGAACCTCGTTCTTGATGATTGACTACATAGGAAGACTGATTTTCAAAATGTGCAAAAAATCGCATATACTGATGACCTTGCCATTGTTGTTAATGGAATCTCAAGGTCTCATTTAGAATTGTATGCCAACAAAGTACTTTTTGAATTGCCGATTTGGTCCTCTAAAAATAAACCAAAATATTCCCAATCGCATTCAATATTATGGTTTTAAATATAAATTAGAGTACGGCAGACCAACAGAAATAGAGGTAGAAAGCAGCTTCAGATCCATGCTGGAATATCATGTGATTGCCTTCTTAACAGAATCCGATGTACCACAAGGAGATGCAACTAGATAAATATATATCATCACTCGAAACTGGATTTAGAGAATTAGAAATTATCCATGCGTTACTGGTTAAAGCTATATGTTATTAGAGTTGCAGATATAAAGGGGACATGATCCATAAAAAACAGCTGCATTGCAATGTGTATATAGAGGATATAGATGAATCACCAACTAGTTCTAAGCAAAAGATCAAATAGACCTCACAACACACCAGTGGAAGAAATGGTAACATGCTCTTCAGCAAAAACATAATCTTGCTAGTGCAGGAAAGCAGAGCAAGCTCCCTCCAGTAATCAGAATGGTACCTTACACCCTGCACCTGCTCCAACAATAAAAAAATAATATCTATTCTGATGTACAATATGATGTAATGATATGATGTACAGGCACAGATAAAGAGCCATCACATTCTTTCCTTGTGACTCTCACAATTATGCTTCAAACCATCTCACTTCTGACTAATGTTATTAATGCGTGAAAAGAAGTCCAAGAGCCTGTAAATCGAGACTCTGATGTATTCAATGCTATGTACACATTGCAGAATATCTCCATCCAACAGGATTTTATATCTATCGATACAGAAACAGGGTTTTATGTATCGATAGATTCTCCCTTAGAAGTAAAGGCTTGCTTTTGTTTTTGACACCCTGAACTTGAAAGCCCACACACCTTGTGCAACTGTGAAAGTCAATATCTCTAAATCATCAGCGTACAAAACCATTTCAACGTATAGAAAAAGTCACACTAGCCAATAATTATTTACGAGGTTCCTCACCAGAGAACCAAATACCGATCCCTTCGGGGATTCCCTTACTACATTATATGTTATACTTCCACTGCATGATTTCACTGTCACTCCACTGTTGGTAAAATAATCCTCAATCACGGGCTAGATCTGAAATGTACACTTAGCTGAACGTAATACCATTAAAACAATATTCCAGTCTATAGTATCACACTCCAACAAAATCTATGAATATAACCTAGACAGTACTTAGAGTTGCAGCTTTTTACTTTATTCACCAACTTCAGTAAAGACATCATTTGTTCTCTGCCTGGAAAAAATCCGTATTGTCTGTCAGAGAATTCAGAATTTTCCAGCACATGACCGATGATTCTACCGATAGTAATCGTAATAAACTTTTCCTGATCCACTTATCAAGGCTATTGGACGATAAGTCTGCTTTATCAAATGGTTTAGTCGGTGACTTCAATATTAGTTTTAATATTGCCTCCTTCTAAGGGCAGAGAAATATCCCGGATCATTATTACCAGCAGACTTTACCAACTCCTGCCAGAATCGGTATTTTTCCTTTACCATAGTATATATGTACGCCGCTTCAGAAGCTGATACTAGATATTTAGCTCATCCTGATCAGGCCATCCATGTTGCTAACTTCACTGGAATAACTTCCTCGCTTTGTTGACACCTTTATGGAGACTTCTAAGCTCTTCCGTCCACCATTTTACCGCTAATTGCTGCTTTGAATCATTGACACAAGAGAGGCATCATACAACCAGTTTTGAAGCAGTTCAATAGACTCAGCCCCATCCATTTCATCGATCGTTTCTGCAGAAATATCAATAGATATTCTCTGTAACTCTTCATTAAACTGATTCCATTCAGCCCTTCACCAAGAAAAACGATGTAACTGACCATGTCTAAGATCCTATTTAGTATGTTGGCTGTCTAGCACATGGAAGGCGATCACCCGATGGTAATTTCAGACCCAGTCTGTCTGCACCCGCCAATTCTGTATATTATTCGCTCCTTTGAGAGTGGTAAGAGTCACATTTATGTTGGACTTTCCATTAAGTAATTTATTTTCTTTTTCCATTAAGAAATTATTTAAAGTCAAACAGACCTCTCTTATACAAAACTCGTCCAATATCTGCCGACGAGAATATCGTGTGTAATTAAAGCCGAGTCGACATATTTATAAATATGGTATTAATAAAAGGTTCTTTGAAACCAAATCCTTTGGATGTCGAACTTTATATTCTCGTTAAAGTCTGCGCGGGTAGCTTAGTGGCATCGTCAACGATATTCCCACAAGGGATGGAAAAGTCCCGGGTTCGAATCCCATCGATGACACAAGGAACTTTTATGGGTTTTTAAAGTAACAAGGTCTAATCTATGTGTGAACCAGGAATCAACCCTCTCTCGAAGTGAGACGTCATCCCCAAAATGGAGACTCTGTTAACGGAAAAGATCTTCAAGAATATTGAGCCTACGCGTTATCCTATCATCTGCTTACTAGTATTAGTAATGGTAGTGAAAATTATGCAATAAAGCATCAGCTGAAAAAAAAAAACTTCCCATTTCACCCATCCACTCGCTCCAAACGTTTAGCCAATTCTTCCGTGAATTTATATAAGTTATCAACCTCCACAACGCCGGATGGAAGTTTGTTCCAGAAATCAACTATCCGATGGAGAAAGGCAAATTTCCGCACATCTGTTTATACAACTGTCTTTCCTCAATTTGAAATTTTCCCCCTCAGGTTCTTAATCTGGGCAAGAGGAAGAATCCCATCAGAATGGAGCCTGCAGTCAAGAAGGCCTTATACACCTCAATCAGATCACCGCAAAGGTGCCTAGCCTCCAGACGCTGCAATTTGCAGCACTTAAGCCTTTCTTCGTAAGCGCACCCCTTTGTTCCCCTCACCAATCTTGTTGCCCTTCTCTGTACACGCTCAAGCAAATCTACATCCTTCCTAAAATGAGGCCTCAAGACCTGCACGCAGTACTCAAGGCGTAGCCTGACCATTGCCTTATACAGAGGGACAATCACCTCCTTTTCCCTGCTAGCAAAATTCCTATATATCATTGACAAAACCCCATCACCTGCCCTGGCAGCCTGTCTGCATTGCTCAGAAAACTTCATATCTGACTGCACAATTACTCAGAGGTCTTTTTCATACATTTAAGGTGGTAGAGTAGTACCACACAGTTGGTACGTTTAGCTTGGTTTACTGCTACCCATATGCAGTACTTTGCATTTGTCAAGGTTAAACTTCAGTTACCACTTCTTAGCCCATCTGCCCAAATTATCTAGATCCTGTTGCAGTAGCACACTGCCATTACTGTCATTAACAACCCTGCCAACCTTTGTATCATCTGCAAACTTCGACATTAAGCCTGATATACCTTCGTCAATATCATTGATAAATATACAAAACAACAGAGGACCCAACACCGAACCCTGTGGGACTCCACCAATAACATTAGTCCAAGAAGAGCAGCACCCATTGATTACCACCCTCTGTCTTCTCCCACTTAACCATCCTTTTCTCCATTGTAGCAATTTACCCTTAATACCATTCTGCTCCAATTTGTGCAATAGTCTTCCATGCGCAACAGTGTCAAAAGCTTTCCTGAAATCCAAATATATGATATCAAAATTATTTTTTTGTATCCAGTTCCTTTGTAACCACATCATAATATCCTATCAAATTTGTCAGACAAGACTTTCCCTTAAGAAACCCGTGCTGTGTCTGAATTATTATTGCAGTCTTGTCAAGATGATTCTGCAATGTTTGTTTAACCAGTGACTCCATTATTTTACCCGGAACAGAAGTTAAACTAACTGGTCTGTAATTACTCGTGTCACCCTTTGATCCCCCTTTTGAACTGGAGATACATTTACGCTTCTCCAGTCCATGGGGACCTCTCCCATATCCAAGAATGCTCTCATAATTATGATAAAGGGTTTCCTTACTTCCTTTGCTGCTTCCTTTTATATAACTGGATAGATCCCATCCACTCCAGTTGTCTTTCCCATGTTCAATTTCAACAATTTCTCCTTCACTTTACCCTCAGTTAATACAAAATCATTTTGCGCCCAGTTAGATTTTAATAAGCTTCTGTTATCCACTTCCCTTTAGAAATCCTCATGTGTGAATGTAGATGTAAAATACTCATTCAGTTTGTTTGCTATCTGAGCAGGATCATCAACAGTCGAACCGTCGATAACAAGTGGACCAATCTTATTGATCTACTTCCTTCTAGAGTTTACATAAGTAAAGAAGTCTTTACTGTTTTTCTTTCCTCCTTTACCAAAGATTTTTAGTAATCTGTCTTCTCTTGCCCAGCCTCCTTTGTGACTTAATTACAGACTATCTTATACGTATCTTCCATATCCTTCTGTGTCTCCTGATAATTTCTATGCATCCCATGCATTTTTCTTTCTAAGTGGGAAGCATTCCTTGAATGCTTCCCACCTAGAATGTGCTGTTGGTAAGATCATCAGTAGTCCCACTGTACAGAATATAAAAAACCTCTGAGACCACTGTAGTCACCTTTAGGAAAGCAAAAACCCTCCCCTTCACCCGTGATGGTAGTTAAAGCTTTAAGTAAATCCCACGTGAGTACACTGAAATCATTGCCACCTAGTGGTTCCTTTTTTCCTCGCTCATTCTGAGCCTAAACTCTACGCCCATCTGCTTTATACCGCATGGTATGACCACTTGCTACTGTGCTAAATATAACACTCATAGCAGTAAAAAAGTAGGAGGAGAAAGTAGGAGTATTACTCAACGTATGTGGCAATTCCTGGTACAAAAAGCGCATTCAGGTTGCAATGATATTTTCGATGTTTTGTAAAGAGAATATCTTAAGTAATGTGTGGTTAATTATTATGTGTAAAATGTTGAACTCAATATTCGTTGATGAACAAAAATTGAATTTTGAAAAATGTATAATAAATTGTGTGATCTTGTGGGCGATTGTCCTCGAGAATCCATTGGGCTTGCCTTTTAGAAATTTATTTTACATCTTTCTGAACTCAGTTACTTTTATCTATTTCTTACAGTGGATGCGAATGCGGTTAATTTTCCCCCTACTCCAGTGTTCTCTGATACGTTAGGCAAAATATTATTCCTCACTATTTCTCATGCAAATGCTCCAGGAAGAACACTTGCATGAGAAGGTTGAGCAAGTACTGTACCTGCATTCATGTGTACTGGCTTCTGATTGGTTAGCTTTCACTTCCAAAAATCTGGGTCTTTGAATACGTATGCCATCACCGGTTGTTAAAGGAGTTAAAAATCTGCTAAATTGACTTCTACGTTCTCTTACTCAGAAGACAGTTTAGAGAGGGAAATTGTATATCCGCTACAAATTCAAAGTTCTTGGTACGACTTTGTTTTTCTTTAAAGCAGTTTTGAGTATTTTGGATGAAATTTTGGCTTTTCGGATTTTGTAGGAGCTTTTCTGTTTTTTAGAGAAATATAATACACAGGTGGTGCGTTTCGCAATAGCCAATCAAGAATAGAATTTTCATCCCTCAGCAATAACTGCACCAAACCGACGACTACCTTCTATCTATCCACATCATGAATGGTGCTGAAGTTGATTGGGAAGTCAGTCCTGATTGCGGAGAGTTTTTTACAGCTTTTGTTAATTTTACTCATTATGCTCTTTTCGAAATAAACCTCGTGGACGTATTCTTCGCAGACATTCTTCATATTCTGAGAGTCGATTTAAGATTTATTTTTGACGTCTTCCTTGCTACGCTGATTACTGCATGGTTCAGATACTTCTTGGACAAAACATTATTCAAGGTATGATACTTCTTAGTTGGTTACATATTTAAGTAAATTTATTTGTCTTCACTATATTGGTTCGTCCTCTTGCATGTAATAACTCCTTGGCAGTTGGATTTTCATGTAATTTTATATTTCGATCTTTTCAAGCCTCTGCCAATTTCATTAAACGCACAGTTTACAATTTTCTGAAGCTCCAGGATCCGCCACTACCTACAAACTACACTGGGTTGCAAAACTTAAGGACCAGTCAAGTTTTCACCTGTAGCTTCTCATAAGATTGGCCTGGATATGGGAAAAGCATACCAAAGGAACCTCGTGAGGTACAGAAATGATGAAGGAAACAACGAAAACAAAATGATACAGAGGGACTTTATTCAAAAATGGCAACATAGCACTGGCTGCCATGATATCGATGCATCACTGCCAAAGATGGAACAAAGGAGAAGAGTGGTCCTCAGTAGGATTTATGGCCACCCCTAATGTCGATGAAGGCTTTGCACCGCCTGTCCGTACTTACAACAACGTTGTTGATAAGTTCTTGCGGGAATATCGTCCATTCCTCTGTCAGCGCCATCTTCAGCTGGTGAACATTTTCTGGTGGGTGTAGACGTGCCGCTAGGCGTCTCCGCAGAGCGTCCCATATGTGTTCGATGGAACGGGCAGGTCAATCCATACAATGATTGTCTGCCAGGGGCAAAAGTTGATGACGTTGAAGAGCGGATATCATCTTTTAAGGGCACAAAAGGTGATATAGTTGTACACGTTGGCACTAATGATATTAAGAGTAGGAGACCGGCGGAATTACTTAAAAAGTACAGGTCACTGTTGAAAAAAAGCCGTGAATTAGGGTTGAATTTGAAAGTGTCTGCAATTCTGCCCAGACACGATAGGAGGGAGTATATGATGAGAGCCTTGTCGATCAATTCGGCCCTGGAAAGATTGTGCAAGGCTCAAGGGGTAGAATTTTTTTCAGTCTGGTCTGTGCTTTTTAACAGGAGAGACTGCTTCTATAGGGATGGGATACACTTAAATAGAAAGGGTGCAAGAATGTTTGCTGATGCTATCGAGGCAGTGTTAGGTGGGTCTGAAAACTGAGAGCTTGGGGGGATACAAGGACTAATAGTTTAACACTAGCCGTAGGCAGAGGTGAAGGTGATTCTTGCACAACTTCTATTAGAATAAGTAGCGACCAGGAGCGTGGGATGTTGGGGGTTTCAGGGACGGATGGCAGTCATCCTGAAATAGGTGGGTATATGGGATGTGTTAGAGTAACTAAGAATAATAATAAGTGCATGTATACTTGCATATATACCAATGCTAGAAGTATAGTAAATAAATTTGATGAATTTGAAGTGTTGGTCAAGACATCAAAGGCGGATATTGTTGGGATAGCAGAGACGTGGTGTCACAAAGATATAAGGAATGCCGAACTGGAATTTGGGGAGTACAATGTGTACAGAAAGGATAGACAGAATAGGAAGGAAGGAGCTGTTATGCTGTTAATTAAGAAAAACATAAAAACCAAGGAAGTGAAGCCAGTCGACATCGCTGGACAATGCAGTGTTCAGTCAGTTTGGTGTGACATAAGCACTGCTAAAGCAAAAATAAGAGTAGGAGTGTGTTATAGGCCTAATGACTCGAATGAGTACAATCAACAATTATACAGAGAAATAGAGTGGGCCAGTAAATCGGAATGTCTTATAATGGGGGATTTTAACTTCCCAGATATTGACTGGAACTTGTGGGTTGGTCACTCACACACTAGTCAGACTTTTGTGGATTTATTGGATGATTGTTTTCTGCAGCAGCATGTTCAAGAGGCAACCAGAGAAAGTAACACTCTTGATCTGGTTATCAGCAGTGATTATTCGGGTATTAAAAATTTGCAGATAAAGGAACCACTAGGTGGCAGTGATCACAGTGTGCTGAAGTGGGATTTACTTAAAGATTTAATTACCATCAAGGGTAAAGAAAAGGGTTTTTGCTTCCGTAAAGGTGAGTACAGTGGTCTCAGACAGTTTTTAAATTCTGTACAGTGGGACCAACTGACGATGTTACCAACAGTAAATTCTAAGTGGGAAGCATTCAAGGAATTAATCGTGGAAGCTACTAAAAATTTCATACCTATTAAGAAATATTGTTCAAGGTTTAGACCTAAATGGTTATCTAATTAACTAATGAGACTCGTAATAGAGAAGAAAAATGCATGGGATGCATATAAATTAACACGTGACACAGAAGCCTATGATAGCTACAAGTTGATCTGTAACCAAGTTACAAAGGAGGTTAGGCAAGCGAAGGCAGATTACGAGAAATCCTTGGCAAAAGATGCTAAGAAAAACAGCAAGGATTTCTTTACTTATATAAACTCTAAAAGGAAGGGGATGAATATGATTGGTCCACTTGACATCGGTGGTTCGACTGTTGATGATCCTGCTCAGACAGCAAACAAATTGAATTAGTATTTTGCATCTACATTCACACGTGAGGAATTATTAAGGTTTGAAAATGGCAGAAGGTTATCAAATTGCAGCAGTGTGCTTAATGATTTTGTAATAACTGAGAGCAAAGTGGAGGAGAAATTGTTGAAGTTAAACATAAGAAAGGCACCTGGGGTGGATGGGATCTATTAAGTTATATTAAAGGAGGCGGCAAAGGAAGTAAGCAAACCCTTAGCCATAATTATGAGAGCATCCTTGGACTCAGGGGAGGTTCCCACGGACTGGAGATGTACAAATGTATCCCCAATTCACAAAGGGGGATCGAAGGGTGACAGGAGTAATTACAGACCAGTTAGTTTAAATTCTGTTCCGGGTAAAATAATGGAGTCACTGGTTAAAGATGCATTGCAGGATCATCTAGACAAGACTGCAGCGATAATTCAGACACAGCATGGGTTTGTTAAGGAAAAGTCTTGTCTGACAAATTTGACAGGATATTATAATGTGGCTACAAAGGAACTGGATGCAAAAAAGAATTTTGATATCATATATTTGGATTTCAGGAAAGCTTTTGACACTGTTGCGCATGGAAGACTATTGTACAAATTGGAGCAGAATGGTATTAAGGGTAAGTTGCTATAATGGATAAAAGGATGGTTAAGTAGGAGAAAACAGAGGGTGGTAATCGATGGGTGCTGCTCTTCTTGGACTAATGTTATTAGTGGAGTCCCACAGGGTTCGATGTTAGGTCCACTGTTGTTTTGTGTATTTATCAATGATATTGATGAAGGTATATCAGGCTTAATGTCGAAGTTTGCAGATGACACAAAGGTTGGCAGGGTTGTTAATGACAGTAATGGCAGTGTGCTACTGCAACAGGATCTAGATAATTTGGGCAGATGGGCTAAGAAGTGGCAACTGAAGTTTAACCTTGACAAATGCAAAGTACTGCATATGGGTAAAAGTAACCCGAGAGAAACGAACCAACTGTGTGGTACTACACTTAAGGTGGTAGAAAATGAAAAAGACCTGGGAGTAATTGTGCAGTCAGATATGAAGTTTTCTGAGCAATGCAGACAGGCTGCCAGGGCAGGTCATGGGGTTTTGTCAATGATATATAGGAATTTTGCTAGCAGGGAGAAGGAGGTGATTGTCCCTCTGAAAAAGGCAATGGTCAGGCCACGCCTTGAGTACTGCGTACAGGTCTGGAGGCCTCATTTTAGGAAGGATGTAGACTTACTTCAGCGTGTAGAAGAAGGGCAACAAGATTGGTGAGGGGAATGAAGGGATCCTCTTACCAAGAAAGGCTTAAGTTCTGCAAATTGCAGTGGCTGGAGACTAGGCACCTGCGCGGTGATCTGATTGAGGTGTATAAGGCCTTGAATGGGTTGAGCACGCTGAATTCTGATGGGATCCTTCCACTTGTTCAGATTACGAACCTACGGGGGCATAAATTCAAATTAAGAAAGGACAGATGTAGAACATATGTGTGGAAATTTGCCTTTAGCCAGCGGGTGGTTAATTGCTGGAACAAACTTCCATCTCTCGTTGTGGAAGTTGATAGGTTAAATAAATTTAAGGAGGAACTAGACAGGCATTTGGAGGGAATGGTGTGATTTTTTTTTTTTTTTTGGCTGATGCTGCATAAGCTCGTACACTTGCTTTCTTGCATCAAATGCCATTGCTACTACTAATGGCCTCACTTTCCAAAAGCATATCAACAGCTGCACTGCAATGGGGTGTGGCGTTATCATCCATAAACACGAAGTCAAGGCCAATGGCCCCTAGGAACAGACGCACATGAGGAAGGATTACCTCAGTACAGTAGCGTGCATCGGTTACAGTACCGCCTTTCAGTATCTGGAGTTGTGTACGTCCATCCATGACAACGCCTCCCCAGGCGAGAACACCTCGACCGCCATATCGATCCCTTTCAGTGATGGTTGCGGGGTGATACCGTGTGCCAACCTCTCGCCAGATTAGCTGACGCCCAGAATCGCTGCTGAGACTGAATCTACTGTCATCAGTAAAGAGTACCTTACCGCATTGCGCTGCTGTCCAGTTCTTGTGTTCGATGCACCAAAAAAAACCCAAATTATGATAATAGGGTCCCATGTAAATGATTACATCTACCCATATTTATTTTGTCTGTAAATTGCGTGTGTTCTCTGGTCGATTTACCTGGATTAAAAATCCCCGGTTTCTGGGGGAATGACCTTGCTATCTACGCCTGAGACCGACTAACTCAGCCACGGAGCGAAAAAAGCCATTAAAGTTCCTCGCGTCATCGACGGGATTCGAACCCGGGCCTTTTCCACCCGGTGTGGGGAGGATGGTGACATTAAACTGTGCTACCCGCGCAGACTAATTAAGACCACTATCCGTGATCCTAATTATCAAATTTAATTTATTCACTTTCAAAGTTAATAAACGCTACATCAAGAAGAAGCTAAGTTGGCATGCTGCTGACCATGGAACAATAAAGATCTTTAAAAAAAATCATATTTAATAATCTCCTCATATTTTTTTCCACGGCCTTAATCCATATCTCTTAGACCTCGCTTTTGTCTCTCTTCCAAGAAGGCTGGAGGCCCATTTATTGGTTCACTCGGACCTTTTTATATGGCCATTTGTTAACTGTTTTGTGTTGGGTTGCAGAACTTTGTCTCGTGTTATCATAGTGAACCTTCCGAAACGTAAAGTGAATAACAAACATACCCTACAAGAAATCCAAAACTGCTCCTTCTTCCATAGATGGAATTATTTCGAAAAATAATCTTTTCCTTTTTGAAGATTTACCAAACTAGAAATTACCATTAAATTTTGAATTGCACTTTTATATTGATTACTTTGAGTTACTTTATTTTAGCGGTCATATCGAATGAAATAAATAAACAAATAATGTTTCTGCAGAAAATTAAAGAACTCTACCATCTTGATGAAACTGAATTGTTAACAGCAACTGAAAGCATGTGGAAATTCATATGTTATACGAGTTTCTTCTTGATCAATATGTACGTTGTTTGTGCATCCGGAACCATCAACTACTTGAAACATCCCAGTTTATGGAAAGAAGGTAAGTGATACTTCATAATAAAATCTGTTTCAATATATAGTAAAATGTAATGTTGTACTTGGTTGGTTGTTGTTGGATTTTAGGAGCATTGGCAACTAGGGCCAAGTTGCTTCGTATTTATTGCGTATTCTGAGTTCGATTTTCTGTTTGCTGGACGAAAAACTCGTGTTTCCAGGAGAAAAAACCATGCTATCCACGTTGTGAAAAAGGCCCATAAAAATTCCTCCAGTCATCGACAAGACTCGAACTCAGGTCTTTTCCACACAGTATGGGGAGGACGCTGATTCTACCAATTGCGATGAAACCAGAGGCGAATGGCTATTGTAACTAATGGCTCCCAATACCATGATTTTGAGAGTTGGATAGCCTTAGAAATTAATTTTGATTTAAAATGGAAGTGGTACGCGGGACTTCTTTCCTTGTACTTGCTTTTCTTCTTCTATATACAGACCTTTCGGTGTGCTATTAGGCGAGACTGTGTCTCTTATAGAACGAGTTGACGCCCTTGAGAAAAATTAAACTGTTGGCTCCACAGACTCAAGTGTCTAATTCTATGTTGTAAGACACTTCTCCTTGTTCCAGCTCTAGAACTGGATATTTTGATGCAGAATGCTGTGGTTCCACCGCAGTATTATTAGGGATTTCAACTGTAAGGGAAATTGAAAATGTAATATATAACAAAAAAGAAATTCCTAGAATATTTCGGAAATGTGTGGAAGATTCATGCATGTGGTGGAACATTGTTGATGATTCTATAATATTCTATAAAGTGGGAGTATTATTCAATAAATTAGGTGTTTCATTTAAAGGAGTACAAACTACCATTCGAAGATTCAAGGAGACTGGCAGTTTAAATGACAACCCACAATCATGGGGACCGCGCGTAATAACGGAAGTACAAGATAAGACTATAAATTTCAGGAAATCGAAAGAAACAGCTGGTTTTAGCTGAGAGCCATCAACATCGGACAATTGAAGAGTGGAAAAACGTACCTTGAACGGATGAATCGAAATTTGAAATAATTTGGATTCAAGCATAGAGTTTATCTGAGATGATCAACTGAAATAAAAATTGTGACACCTTGTTGAGTGCCTATGTCTAGCACCATGGCGGGTCTATTATGATTTGGCGTTGCTGCCGTTTTTCTGGAGTGGGTGACATCTTCAGAATTGAAGGAATTTTAAGAAAAGTCGATACTCCAGAACGAGACTGCAGGAGTTTAAACCAAATTGTGCGTCAGAATAGAAGGTCCAGTATGCAGAAAATTAATAAAAATCCAACTTAATCAAAGGAAAGACACATTTCCACCCGAAACTATGCAGTTAGAGTTGAAGAAGTATTTGGAAATTGTGTGCCACTTTTTAATGCTAAAAATGAAAAAATTGGAATGGTGCCGCATGCATCCACACTATCTCAAGTCCACCACTAGAGGTGGTATCATGGTGATACCATGATACCACCTCTAGTCGCTTGAGTGGCGGACTTGATATAGTGTGGATGCATGGTGATACCACCTCTAGCCGCCTGGTGTGTACTGACTTCGCTCATACCATTAGAATTTCATGTTGTAACCAACGATTGTCATCCTTTTTTGTTATATTGGAGCTACCCAAAAACAAACTCATTGATTTGACTGTTTTGCTGGACGAAAATACTGAGTTTCCCCAGGGAGGGACCTTGCTGTCTATTCCCAAGGCCGACTAATTCTGCCAAGGAGTGATAAAAGCCAATAAGGTTTCTGGAATCATTCACGAGATTCGAATCTGGCCTTTATCATCCGGTATGGGGAGGAGTGTCATTATAACCATTGTGCTCCCCGCGGACTATGAATATCATCCTGTCGTATCTGACCAACTCCACCCTGAAATGCTTTATTTTTCCCTTGTTGCAATTGATCTTTCAAAGCATAATTGAAGAGATCCAAATCCAATTGGGAATGTCCGGGATATGTTGCTTTTCAGTCCTGTATCGAACATAATACAGCAGCTAACATATATCCTGATGGAAGAATGGTCAAATCAGTGGCTGGACTCCACTGACACCTAGTGGAATCCATGCCACGACGTGCATGCTGTAATTCGAACAAAATTTGGCCATCTTCTTATTGTATAAAGGTTTCTAATTCTTTGGTTAGTGAGAATAATAATCTAGATCCAAAGAAACTGAAACAAGAAATAATAAACTCAATAATAATATAATATAATTTTATAGATAATATAAGTGAAGTAATTTCTAACACCAAACTGTTTGTTTGTAAACAACAAAGCAATTTTGTGTTTACTTCATATAATGGTATGGTTTATTAATGTATTGTTTACAACTAAAAATTAACTTTTTTCGTCCCTTAGACTACAAGTCAAAGGATCCAACTCTAGGTATGTACACCATCCAAATAATGGAGTGTGCTTTCTACATTCATGAGTGTTATTCTCTTCGATATTTGTACATATGCAGAACGGATTCCAAAATTCAAATTTTCCATCATGTGCTGGCACTCATTCTGATGACTGGATCATACGCATGTGGGTAAGACTTTAAGCTAATATTTTCGTCTATGATGACAACTAATTAGTCTTTGTAATTAAAGAATCCTGGTCCGTGCTGTCTATGGCCAGTTTGAACTAAAATTTGGTTATGTATAGTCCACAACATGAGGAAGAGAATAGACAATATACAGTTCATAGATCCTCCGCTAGGAATATCAGTGTTAATCATGACAGCTGCTTGCAACCGGAATGAGATCGAATCCGCGAAACAGCAGAAGGTATCCTCGAGTATCTTGGACTGGTTGGACAGAAGGACGTCCCAGAGTTCGGCAAGGGAACAAGACACTGGCATGAACAGACGAATGCTGCGTTCCACATTTTTTTTCTAGGATTGATGTCAGGGTGGGGGAGAAATTTGGTGATCAGCGAAGCACACTAAATGCTGACATGATCCTTGAACTGTTCCTGCACATAGTGGCATAGTGTTTGATTAAGGCGCCACCGGTGGTTTCCCACAATGCGCAATGGTGCTCTTATGGTGAAATAAGAGCACCATTTATGTAACGTAGGGTAATGTTATGTTCTGTTGTTGTGTCTCTGGCTACTTCGCCGCAGGGCCCCAGGAGACTCCACTTATCCTGTTACCACCACCACTGGGAGAAGGGTCATGTTGCCCATCATACTGTGGTTGGTCTCCGCCAGAGTCACCTGAGCTTGCTGGACGGAGACCATGTTAAAAAAAAGTTACAATGAGTGCAATTGGGTAAAGAGTGTGCGCAAGAGGGTGGAAACAGGTGAAAATATGTAGGAGGAAGAGGAAGTGTCCCCCAACTGTCATTGGAACAAGGTTCCGTCAGGCGAATGGGATTTGGATATTCCTCAGAGTGGGAAGGAAAGACATGCAGCAAGAGCGTAGCACATTTGTCGCACTGCTCCTAGCATGGTCCTACCAATGGGAGGGAAGGAGACAACTAATCAATTCAGTGGGAGGTTTATCCAGTTATAAAGTCAAATCACATTCATTTCATAGTCCCATGTTAAATTTCATTTGCCACCTCTCAGCCCATCTGCTCAACTTTTCTAAATCCTGTTGCAGCAACTTACTGTCATTGGTGTCATTAACAACCCTGCCGACCTTTGTATCGTCTGCAAACTTGGACATTAAACTTGATATACCATCATCAATATCATTTATAAATACAGAAAACAATAAAGGATCCAACACTGAACACTGAGGAACTCCCCTAATAACATTAGTCCACGATGAGTAGTGTCCATTGATTACCATTCTCTGTCTTCTCCCACTCAACCGCGCCTTTATCCATAATAGCAATTTGCCTCCAATGTCACACTGCTCCAATTTGTGCAGCAGTCTTCCATGTGAAACAGTATCAAAAGCCTTTCTAAGATCCAAATATTTGAAATCAAAATTATTTTTTGCATCCAGTTCCTTTGTAACCACATCATAGTATCATTCAAATTGATCAAGCAAGACTTTCCTTTAACAAACCCATGCTGTGTCTCAACTATAACTGCAGTCTTGTCTAGACGATCCTGCAGTGCTTCTTTAACCAGTGGTTCCATTAAGTTTCCTGGAACAGAAGTTAAACTAACTGGTCTGTAATTACCTGCGTCTCCCTTTGATTCTCCTTTGTGAATTGGGGTCACATTTGCACATCTCCAGTCTATGGGTACCTCCCCTGAGTCCAAGGAAGCTCTCATAATTATGGCTAAGGGTTTGCTTACTTCCTTTGCTACCTCCTTTAATATAGCTGGATGGATTCCATCCACCCCAGGTGCTTTTCTTGTGTTTATCTTCAACAATTTCTCCTCCACTTTACTCCCAGTTATTATAAGGTTATCTAGTTTACTACCAGAATTTAATACACCTCTGGCATTCCCCTCGCTGAATAACTCCTCATGTCTGAATGTCGATGCAAAATATTCATTTAGTTTGTTAGCTACCTGAGCAGGATCATCAACAGTTGACCCATCAATATCAAGTGGACCAATCTGATTCATCCCCTTCCTTCTAGAGTTTACATAAGTAAAGAACTCTTTGCTGTTTTTCTTTGCATCCCTTGCCATAGATCTCTCGTAATCTCCCTTCGCCTGCCTAACCTCCTTTGTAACTTGGTTGCATATCAACTTCTATCTATCATAGGCTTCTGTGTCATGTGTTAATTTGTAAGTATCCCATGCATTTTTCTTCTCTGCCATATGCCTCATTAGTTCATCTGACATCCATTTTGGCCTAAACCTTGAACAATATTTCTTAGTTGGTATGTAAAGCCTAGTTGCTTCCAAGATAAGTTCTTTGAATGCTTCCCATTTTGAATTTGCTGTTGGTAACATCATCAGTTGATCCCACTGTATAGAATTTAAATACTGTCTCAGTCCATCGTAGTCACCTTTACGAAAGCAGAAACCCTTCCCTTTACCCCTAATGGTAGTTACCTCTTTGAGTAAATCCCACTTGAGTACTCTGCCACCTAGTGGTTCCTTTATCTGCAGATTCTTAATGCATCAAGAATCACTACTGATAATCAGATCAAGAGTATTACTCCCTCCAGTTGCCCCGTGAACATGCTGATGTAGAAAACAATCATCCAATAAATCCACAAAAGCCTTGCTAGTGTGTGAGTGACAAACCCACAAATTCCAGTCAATCTCTGAGAAATTAAATTTCCCCATTCTAAGACACTCTGAACTACTGGCCCACTCTATTTCTCTGCACAATTGCCCATTGTACGCCTCATATTCATTTGCCCTACAACACACACCTACTGTCATTTTTCCTTTCCCAGTGATTATGTCACACCAAACAAACTCAACATTGCATTGTCCACCAACATCAATTGGATGCACTTCCTTAGATTTTATGTTTTTTTCTCAATTAACAGCATAACCCCTCTTTCCCTCCTGTCCTGTCCATCCTTCCTGTACACATGGTACTCTCCAAATTCCAATTCTTCATTCCTTATATCTGTGTGACACCACGTCTCTGATATCCCAACAATATCTGCCTTTGATATCTTGAATAGCGCTTCAAGATCATCAAATTTATTAACTACACTCCTAGCATTGGTGTACGTGCAAGTATACATGCACCTGTTTCTACTCTTAATTACCCTAACATAGCCCATTTATTTATTTGTTCCACTATGACTCCCAGCAGTCGTTGGAATCCCCATTGTCTTTCTTTCCAGGCTGCTGCTCAATTGCATTTCAATAGAAGTAGCGCAAGAATCACTTTCACCTCTGCCAGTGGCTACTGTTAATCTATTAATCCTTGTATCCCCCCAATCTAGCAGTTTTCCGACCCACCTAACTCTGCCTCCATAGCATCAGCAAATATTCTTGCACCCTTTCTATTTAAGTGTATCCCATCCCTGTAGAAGCAATCTCTCCTGTTAACAAGCACAGACCAGACTGAAAAAAATTCTCCCCCTTGAGCTTTGCACAATCACTCCAGGGCCGAACTGATCGACAAGGCTCACATCATATACTCCCTCCTATCGTGCCCTTGCAGAATTGCAGACACTTTCAAATTCAACCCTAATTCATGGCTTTTTTTTAACATTGACCTTTTTACTTATCAAGTAATTCCGCCGGTCTCCTACTCTTAATATCATTAGTGCCAACGTGCACAACTATATCACTCTTTGTGTCCTTAAAAGATGATGTCTTCTCTATAACGTCATCAACCTTTGCCCTCGCAGACATACCCTGGTTCTGTTCCACCTGTCCTTTTTGCACAATATATTCCCCGTTTCCCTGATAATAGAGTCACCGACTACAACAAGTTTCTTTGGAACCAGCGCATTCTGCTTTGGGAGTGCCTCTGTGTTCCGTGATGTTGATGTGCAAGCTCTGGCATTGATGTGGGCAGCTGAGAGCTTGTTCCCCCCCCCCAATTTAAATCCTTCGAGGGCATCCACGCTGTCCTTCAATCTCTCATACAGGTCCATAACATCGCTGAGTTGGCGCCTGATTTTCTCACACTCCTTACATCGCGCACCCACAACGACATTTCCCTTGGCAATATCATGTCCTGTTTCGGATTGTCCACAAACATCAAGCAAGCAGTGCATTTCAAAAGACTGTGATTCAGAGGACAACCACGCCCCTCAATTCTTCCCTGAGCCACAGCACTCCCTTTAGTTTCTGTTTTTTTTTTATCATTGCTCTGTTTTTTATCAGTGTTTAAAATGCAGTTGTTTATTGATATTGTAATTACTAGTCGGTAATCAAATCACAAAGGAGGTTAGACAGAGAACACAAATTAAAAGAAATCTTTGCATCTTTTGCCAAAAGATGCAAAGAAAAACAGCAAAGAGTTCTTTACTTAAGTAAACTCCAGAAGGAAAGGGATGAATCCGATTGGACCACTTAACATAGATGGGTTGACTATTGATGATCCTGCTCAAGTAGCTGATAAACTGAATGAGTGTTTTGCATTTACATTCACACGTGAGGAGTTATTCAAGGAAGGGAATGCCAGACGTTTATCGAACTCTAACAGGGAGTTAAGTGATTTGCAATAACTGAGAGTAAAGTGGAGGAGAAATTGTTGAAGTTAAATATAAGGAAGGCACCTGCGATAGCGAGGATCTATCCAGTTATATTAAAGAAGGCAGCAAAGGAAATAAGCAAACCCTTAGTCATAATTATGAGAGCTTTCTTGGACTCAGGGGAGGTCCCCATGGACTGACGGTGTGAAAATGTATCACCAATTCACGAAGGGGATTTAAAAGGTGACACACGTAATTACAGACCTGTTAGTTTGACTCCTGTTCCGGGGAACTTAATGGAAGTACAGGTTAAAGATGCATTGCAGGATCATCTAGACAAGACTTCAGTTATAGCTCGGACACAGCATGGGTTTGTTAAAGGAAAGTCTTGTCTGACCAATTTAATTGGATACTATGATGTGGACACAAAGTAACTGGATGCAAAGAATAATTTTGATATCTTATAGTTGGATTTCAGGAAAGCTTTTGATACTGTTGCGCATGGAAGACTATTGTATAAATTGGAGCAGAATGGTATTAAGGGTAAGTTTCTACAATGGATAAAGGGATGGTTGAATGGGAGACGACGACAGTGGTAATCAAAAGACACTGCTCTTCTTGGACAAATGTTATTAGTGGAGTTCCCCAGGGTTGGGTGTTATGCCCATTGTTGTTTTGTATATTTTTCAATGATATTGATGAAGGTATATCAGGTTTAATGTCCAAGTTTCAGATGATGCAAAGTTGGCAGGGTTGTTAATGACAGTAAAGAGAGTATGCTACTCCAACTGGATCTTGATAAGTTGGCCAAATGGGCTGAGAAGTGAAAACTGAAGTTTAACATTGACAAATTCCAAGTACTGCATATGGGTAGCAAAAAACCGAAAAGAAACGTACCAACTGTCTGGTACTACCTCAGTGAAGTGGAAAGTGGAAAAGACCTGAGGGTAATTGTGCATATAAATATGAAGTTCGCTGAGTAGTGCAGACGGGCTGCCAGGGCAGGTCATGGAGGCTTGTCAATGATATATAGGAATTTTGCTAGTTGGGACAGGGAGGTGATTATCCCGTTATACAAGGCAATCGCCAGGCCACACGTATAGTACTGTGTACAGGTCTGGCGGCGTCATTTTAGGAAGGTTGTAGAGTTGCTAGAACGAGTACAAAAAAGAGCAACAAGATGGAAGAGGGGGAACAAAGGGGTGCTCTTACCAAGAAAGGCTTAATTTCTGCAAATTGCTGCGCCTGGAGAGTATGCACCTGTGATGTGATCTGATTGAGGTGTATAAGGCGTTGAAGACAGGATATTAGAGCTGGAAAAGGAACTAGAAAATGTGAATTGGAATATCATCGGTTTGGCTGAAACAAGAAGAAGAAATGAATCACTTATAAGTTTATCAAGTAGAAATCTGCTGTACACCAATGGAAACAGTGAAAGGAGTGAAGGTGGAGTTGGGTTTCTGGTCCAAAAAGATATAAAATACAACATTTTGGAATTAAAAAGTACATCACCAGGGGTGCCAAGACTAATTCTCACGATTTCTAAAGGTATGAGCTAAAGGTTATAATGAGTTATGCACCAACATCGAGCCATGCCATGATGATGAAGAGTTGAAGAAATGTACTCCGAAATTGAGGGACTTCTATATGAACAGAAAACCCACTACACTATCATTATGGGGGACTTCAATGCTAAGGTTGGAAAAAGACTAAACAGTGCAGAAAGGGGAACTATAGGAAATTTTGCAATTTGTGAAAGAAATGAAAGAGGTGAAAGTCTTGTGGAATTTGTAGAATCTCAAGGATTGTCAGTAATGAACACTTTTTTTAAGAAAAGGATGAACAGAAAGTGGACAGGGAAAAGTCCAAATTGATTAACAACTAATGAAATCGACTTCATCCTCACTAATAGAAGATATATCGTGAATGATGTTACCGTTCTGAATAAGGTAAATGTTGGAAGTGATCCCAGAATGGTAAGGTGCACACTTGATATAGATGTAGGAAAGGAAAGGAAAGGAAAGGAAAAAAGATGGCTCGAGTAAATAATACGAATGTCTTTGAGATAACAGAAGAGGAGTATTTTCTGGAACTTAAGAAAAGGCAGTATGTTCTGGAACTTAAGAACAAGTTTGAGCTTCTGCAGACTGCTCAGGACCAAGATATCGACGAGGAATATTACATCTTTCTGAAAGTGTTAAAGCCCAAGAAACCTATAGGGAAAAAGAAATCCAAAGAAGGAAAATCAGTCAAGAAACACTTGTTATGATGAACCAAAGGCGACAAATGAAGAGCAAGATAAACACTCACAAGGAGAAAATTGAGTGTACTGAGTTGTGCAAAGCCATCAGGAAGAGACTCAGAGAGGACATAAGAAGATTTAACACAAGAAAAGTAGAACAAGCATTAAGGGAAAACGAAGGATTTAAATCAGCAGCCATGAGCAGTAATACAGAAAGACAAATGATACTGAAACTGAAGAATAGCAATGGTGTACTTATAAACAGCAGAGAAGGCATAATTCAAATAGCAGAAGACTACTATAGAGAATTATACAAGGAGCGAGGGAATGATACCAGCAGTGGGGAAGATGGATTGCAAAGTAGCAACACATACGACATACCCGATATTCTTCCTGAGGAGGTAGAACATGCATTGAAGAAAATGAAGAATCAGAAAGCCCCCCGTGGGAAGATAAGTTACTGTAGAGTTGTTAAAATTGGGAGGAAGAGACATAACACAAAAACTGGCAAGGCTCTTCACAAAGTGCATTAGAAAAGGTGTGATGCCTAAGCAGTGGAATAATTCAATCATAGTTTTGCTGCATAAGAAAGGAGATAAATTGGAAATTGGAAATTATAGACCAATTAGCTCGTTATCCCACATCTACAAGTTGTTCAGGAGGATCATTACTAACAGATTAGAAAGAATACTTGATGAGAATCAACCGAAAGAGCAAGCTGGCTTTAGGACAGGATTCTCAACTATGGATCACCTTCACGTAATATCACAGCTAATGGAGAAAGCAAATGAATATAAAACACCATTATGCCTGGAATTTGTGGATTATGAAAAGGCATTTGACTCCATACAGCATAAGGCAATGTTTCGGGCACTGGAAAGACAAGGCATAGATACTCCATATATTATGATTTTGAAGAAAATATATGAGAGTGCTACATCCTTTATTAGACTACACAAAGACAGTAGCACATTTAAAATCGAGAAAGGAGTTCGTCAAGGAGACACAATATCTCCGAAGCTGTTTACTTCTTCCCTTGAGGAAGCTTTCAGAAGATTAGACTGGGCGCAGAAAGGAGTCAATGTGAATGGAGAGTACCTAAACCATTTACGATTTGCAGATGACATTGTGGTCATAGATCGGCTATCGAACTGAACTGGTATCAAATCTATCAGATTTGATACCAGTTCAGTTCGATAGCAACACCTGAACATCCGTTGCCACTTCTATTCCTCGCTACCTATACTTGGGAGGGGACTTCCCCCCAGTGTAACCTTGGGCGCTCTAAACGTTCCAGCTGTTCCTCCTTAGCGAACGCTATTTGATTGCCCTATAGTGCCTTCGGCAGTAGTTGCCCGCCCACGACCACCTGTTTAGAATAAAATGCACATTGTGGAGTTTCGCTTCGCTCCTGTAGACAACCGCCTGTCTTCTGGGGGAGAAAACTCGGAGGGGGTTCCCTCTTCGATTACGATGACTAGAAACAGAATTCGAACAACAAAAAACCCCAAATTATTATATTAGAGTTACCCGTAAATGATTACATTAACCAGTATTACATTAACCCTCACCATGTCTGTAAATTGCGTGTGTGTTCTCTGGTCGATTTGCCTGTTTCACTGGACACAAAAAACCCCAGTTTCTGGGGGAGAGAAACTTGCTATCTACGCCTGAGACCGACTATCGGTATGAATCGGTTTTAGCGTCGACTGTCCCGGCGGGAATAATACCGACTGAAACGGAGTGGAGAGCGAATGCGCTTTCCCTGGTAAGTCCACACAGGACTAAACCCCAACAGAAATTGCTGAAGAACCGGATGACATCAGACCCGGCCCAGCTTGTAAGAAACGAACAAAGAAGCCAGCACCCCCAAACGATAGAGAAATGAGAAGAAACAGCGAGCCTAAGAATACTCAACTAGTGATACCTACCCAACCGGACTTGACGAAGAGGCAGCTAAACAGAAGAGCAAAGGAACAACCAGGGTACTGGAGCCAACTTCAAACCTGGCACCCACTGTGCTCCCACTAACAGGAAATCCTTTTGAGAAAACCATGGCTATTAGAGGGACACTTGAAGAATATGTGGGAAAACAATCAAACGGAGTCACTGCTGCTATTCGTACTAGCCTCACCATTTTTAGCAAGGTGGAGTCGGTCATCCTTAATCTCTACATCGAGCCTGAGCGACTACAAGCCAAGCTAGAGGTCTTAACCAGAGAAGGAGAAATTCAAATGCAACAACGCTCCCCTACCTTCGTAGAAGAGTTGAGGAATGGGGCTAAAGCTGCGCCCCACAAATCTGACGAATTTCAAACCAGAGTCGAACGTTATCCTAATCAATCCCGATCGACACGTGGTCAAGGAGACCTTAACAAAAATCTCAGAACAAATGAAGATAATTAAAATCAAGAGTATCCGAAAGACTAGGCACCCAGGTGTGGCGATCGAAACGGAAACTAGGGAGAAGGCACAAAATATCCTTATCAATGCTCATATAACTAAGTTTGGATTAAGGGTGGAGGCTCCCAAGAAAAAATACCTTCAATTGTTTTGTTTGATACAAATCAGATCATGCCTGCTGAGGAAATCGCAGAGGAAATATATCATAAAAATGTCAGCCTCTATCTTCCAAAAGACGCAGTGGAAGAAGTCAGCCCAAAATACAAAACTAAACCAAAAACACATTCCAATGTAAATTGGATAGTCCATCTTTCTTTGAGGGCGTGTCAAGTTCTAAAAACTCAGAGTCGTGTATTTATTGGCTGGAGAAGCCACAGGTTCAAGGAATATATACACTGCGCTTTAGCCACATGTGTAACCAGTGCGAATCAACGTGTGGTCACTGCACCCAAAAAAGAGCACGAATACAGGGATTGCACAGCAAAACATGAGCCACCAATCTGTGCGAATTGCAGGGCGGTAAAGGCTCACCATCATGGAAACTATCCAGTATATCAAAAAACGAGAAGACTGTACCAATCAAGGACTGATTGTGGATAGATACTCCACCAATTTATCAACACCACGAGATAAATTTATCCAGCTAAATCCACAAAGAGCCAAGCTGTAGCTGACCAATTAAAAGTTAAAATGGAGGAAAACCACATTGATGTGATCCTGCTTCAGGAGCCTTACGTTTACTCTGGTGGGTCGTGGGATATCCTGCATCACATAAAACAGTTTATGTGATGCAGAGAATGAACTGCAATTATAATCAGGAACCCGGACTTCTTACCACAAAGATTATGTCACTATGTTCTGCTAACAGCACCTGCACACAGGTTATAACTTCCCTGTGTTCAGTAATTCTACTTTCCTTATGCAGTCATCCCGGCGAAGACAGCAGCAGCAACTACAACCTTCCAGTCTGTTCTCCAACTTCTTCTGGGGTGCGGAATACAGAATTCTAGGCTAGATGGCGATCATACAGGGACACCTCCCCCTGTAACTTTTGTTATTTAATGAATTTTGATTTGTTCTTTACTTACAGTAGTCGATTTGAATTTAATTTTGCTTAATGTTATAGAGAGTTTTCGTTGGAGTTCATTTAATATGGATCCAAAATGGATACGATAAGTAAACCCTCCGCAGATTTGGAAAGAGAGGGCACCCCTCCTTTATTACCTCCTCAAGTGCTTTCATCTCAATCTGAATTAAGAAAACTTATTGAGTTTAGGTATGCTCGAGGACCTGTTACAAGAGAGGTGTCAAGGATTGTTTCTGGTGGAAACACTCAGTCGCAATTGCAGTCTGATAGAGAGCTTCCCTTGGATCCTTCTGAGGTTAATTCTAAATCAGAATCCTAAAGCAGGTATTGATTTAGGATTGCAAACTTTGCTGATTGATAATGTACAGGATGTATCCTTAGTTTATTGGATAATGTTGTGAAGTATTTTTCGGCTTGGTTCCCTCTTAAGGATCACTAATCTCCGATTCTGATTTGAACGATAAAATATGCCGGATAAAGTTAATGACTGTGAATTGCAAATTGATTCTGCACGTACTTTTGCTGAGGTTGCTCGAGATGGAGCACAAACAAGGGAGAAGACAGAAGACAATGCTCTTATTTTTCGAGATAATGATAACAGTGATTCGAAGACGAGTGTTGATGTTAAGAACCTAATAACCAAGACCTTGAAATCTGAATTTAAAAATGTGAAGGTGAAATCTTTAAGATTAGCTAGGAATCGCTGTATTGTTCTTGAGACTGCTTGCAAAACTGATATGGAGCATATTTCTGCTTCTAGCTCTCTCGTTTCTGCTGGTGTTATTTCTGGAGCTCCCACGAAGGAAAATCCTTCACTTCTATTTATGACCTTCCAAAAGAACTGTCTAAGGAAAAAATTATTGAAGACATATATTGCAAGAATTTCTGGTTTTATGGAAGAAGAAGTTAAGCGTGATGTACAATTTCGTTTTACTACTAAATCTAGATTTCTATGAACTGTCCCCTGGGTCATTAGTTCTCCTCCAAAAATTTTAAATGTATTTCATCTATGAGCAGATTTATCTTGCTTTTGGATCACATAAATTTAGATATTTTACAAAGTGCTACTTGTGTTTGGGCTTTGGTAACACGACCCAACTCTTCACTCACGATTCTCCATTGATTCTAGTCTAGGAGTGGTCATGTCTATTCAGAATATCAGTTTGAAGAGGAACCGGCTGTAAAAGGCACGTATTTTACAGGTTCTTGCTGGAACATTGCCTTTGGACTTGATGGTGATTTTTACAGGTTATGTTACTGCATTTTTGGGATAACTATCAATACTGACTCTGATATTAATAAGGAAAAAGCTAGATGTTTTAATGGTCTTGTTACCAGAGCATTTTTTCCTGTCGTTACTTTCTTCTTGAATAAGAAGAACCAGAGATGGTTTTCTATGGGAATGTATTTGTCCTATTTATTTACTGGACATGGTTCTTTAAACGCGAAACTTTTCCACTTTCGGTTGTCTGACACGGATCTCTTTCGATGTGGTTGTTTAGAAGATTGGAAACATATTCTTTACGATTGTACATTATATAGCGATTTTAGAGAAAGATTAGTGGTCAATGTTGGGAGTATGACTTTAGGGCAGGAATGGATGTTTGTTAGAGATGAACAAACTTTGAATGCATTACAAGTTTTTACGCGAAGAGCTTCGAATAGCCAGTTCACTATTTCTAGTAGTTAATGGTAACAGACGGTCTCTGACTAACTCAAATAGAACTTTGGTGGGTTTACTATTTAGATTTATTGATAATATAATGTTATACGTTTTATATAATGTTTAATTTATGACTTCAATGTTATAAATTTTTGTTATTACTTTTACGCTGTGTGAGTTTTTAACCTCATACATTCTTTTATTTTATTTATCTATTGAATGAATACATGACTCTATGTATCGAGATTGGGTCATCATCATCCTGCAGCTTTCCTCTGTTTTGTGCAATGGCTATCCATTTACTACCCACAAACTCATGAATGTCATCTAACCATCTCCGCCTTTGTCTTCCAGGTTTTCTTCTAGCTCCTCTTGGGTACCATTCTGTTATTTTCTTAGTCCATCTGTCATCATGTCTTCGAGCTATGTATCCTGCCCAAGACCATTTTAGTTCTTTAGTTTTGATAAGAATGTCCTTTACTTGAGTTTGTTGCCTAATCCATGTGTTTCTCTCCTTATCTAACAGTCTGATTCCCAATATAATTCGTTCCATTCTTTGCTGTGTAGTTCTCAGCTTCTCTTCGATTCTTTTGGTGAGTGCCCAAGTTTCATTTCCATAAGTTCATGGTGGGGAGTTTGGTTCATTATTTTACGTTTCAGACAAACTGGGATATTGCTGTTCAGTATGTGACTATATTTCCTGAATGCTATCCATCCAAAATTTATTCTTCTCTTGACTTCCAGCCATTTATCATTATTGCAGCTAATAACTTGTCCCAGATAAGTATATGAATCCACCTTTTCAATTAGTGCTCCTTCAATAATTATATCCCTATACTTGTTCATCATTACTTTTGTTTTAGCCATATTCATCTTTAGTCCAAAATCCTTACTAACTGTGCATAACTGATTAAGATTTTCCTCTAATTCTTTGGGATCGTGGCTTATGACCACAATGTCATCTGCAAATCGTAAATGGTTTAGGTACTCTCCGTTCACATTGACTCCTTTCTGCGACCAGTTATTGGAAATCACACATCAAAGTTCCAATAACCATGCTTCCATGAGGTTACCATCCTTGTACATAATTTTATTACGGTTGATCTTGACCTTATAAGGCGTATCCAATCTTAGATGTTTATCTTATGAAGCCGTTTCTTGAACAATATGGCGATCATCTTCGTCAATTACTAAAGTGTGAAGTTTACAGAATGAAATCCTTACGTGGTAGAATATTTAGTTCGAACAGTCAACGGCATTCTATCTGGTTTGTGGGGCGAATTCATTTTATACCTTGTTTCTCATCTGAAGATACTATTGGAAATATGAAGATTAGTTTTATCAAGAAGACCTCGACGATATTTAGTTGCAGAAGGGCTCTTGTGTTAGAGCTCTTGTTAACACGATTGTATAAGACCTGGACTAGTTGTTAATGTTCAAAATTTTATTTATTTATTTTTTTAGGAAGCTTATAAGGTACTCAGTTGAGAGTTAGTTATGTGTATTTGAACTAACGTTCTGGGTGCCACCTTTATATTTAATAAAAATGTAATTACCTATCAGTCCAACCTCTCTTTTCCCTCTTTACAATTGATAAGATTCTTTATTTGTGCAGAAGCACAAATAAAGATTCTTTTGAATCCGTATCCTGCAAACTTATCTGTATAATTCTTTAGGAAACAAAATAAAGACCAAAAAATCACTTTGTAATAAAGATGGAACCACACTGAAAATTTTTCACTTTCAGATATATGCGAATGGGAGTTTTAGTTCTTCTTACGAATGATGCCAGCGACATCTTCATAGAATTTGGCAAAACGAACAAATACCTGATGAACAGAAATATGAAGTGGGCACCCGTCCATCGATGCTTCATTTATATATGCTTCTCCATGCTTTTAACCACATGGTAAGATCAAGAAAATTATTTCTCATAGTTTATATTGTGGTAGAATTTTATAACATAAAGGGTCTCCAATTACACTGAACAAATTACACTTAATTTCAGATCTAGTAGGATCATGTTTTTCTCGAATTACAGCCCCGATACGTCATGGTATTGATTCCACTAGGTCTTTGAGGGAGTGTAGCTTCTGATTTGAACATTCTTCCACTAAGATAATTGTCATTTGCTGTATTGTGGACAATAAAGAACTGCAAAAGCTAACTGCCCTTTCTAGCATATCTCAAGCATTCTCAATTTGATTCAGATCTGGATAATACCAGAGCAGATGTTGAAAATCTTGGGAAATGTTCCTCGAACCATTCAGACCCAATCCGGTTAAAAACGAAGCATTGTGTCGTTGGACAGATACGAGAGAAAAATATTCATTGGAAATAACACAACCTTCTAATGGTATGCGAAAACCCAATCTGCACCAACAGACCTATCATGATTACACTTCTAACTGCTTGAGTGGTAGGCATGAAACATGTCTGAATGAATGGTTCGTGCTAGGCATTCATACATACGTAGGCTTGTTTTAGGTGCATTAGTAACTTAGGCCAAATTGCGCCTTATAATGTGCCTGTAAATTGTGTATGTTCTGTGGTCTCTTTGCTGTTTTTCTGAAAAAAAAAAAACGTGAGTTTCCGGGAGAAAAACCATACTAACCTCGCCTGAGACTGACAACTCAACCACGTTTTTTTTAAAGGGCCTAAAAATTCCCCGTCATTGATGGAATATAAACTGAGTTCTTTTCCAACCGGTGTGAGGAGAATGGTGACAATGATGATCCTACCAATTATAAAAGAGAACCTTATCTTTGCATTATGCAAAGAGTCTCTTATGTAGTAGCTCCAGTACAAACACCATAATTAAGGTGATTCCAATTCTCATTAGGTCTCCAGGCCTCTATGATTTCATTGCCCTCGTGGGCAGCACAGTTGAAAGGGTTGTCGTCCTCCCCACATCAGGTGGAAAAGACCTGATGTGGGGAGGACGACATTAAGTTCGAGTAACGTTGGTGACGTTAGGAATTTTTATGGTCCTTTTCACATTGTTTCATGATTTTTTCTCCAGAAAACTTGTGTTTTTTTTACATACACCAAGTAGCAAAGTGATTGAAGAGCACACATAAACACAATTCTGTCGAAACCTCATAGACTTAGTTCCTTTGGTGCTTAATACAACCAACACAAATCCAATTAGCCATATTTCTCACATTTTGAGCAATATCAAGTTGTAGGTCATCTGGAAGATTCTGGAGTTCCTATTGTTTTAAAATTACTCAGATTTTGTTCCATAATTCTATATTAGTGACTCACAATATATATTTTTATTTTCAGGTTCTCGCTGAGGATGTTCGTATATCCATTAAGAATTGTTTATCCACTCATGACATCAAATTTTATAACAGAATCCTTTGGTTTCATCTCAATGGTCTACATAATTATTCTTCTTATTGCCAACTGCTACGGGTCTTGGGTACGTATTGCAGTAAAAGCAGTAACATTTGAATTGCCAAAATGTAAAGTAAGTGGATATAGTTTGAATGATTGCCATTTAATGATTTTGCCTCTCTCTCTCTCTCTCTCTCTCTCTCTCTCTCTCTCTCTCTCTCTCTCTCTCTCTCTCTCTCTCTCTCTCTCTCTCTCTCTCTCTGCTGAGGGATAAAACTGGCTGGTTTTCATTTACTGAATATTTTGTTCCTCTTGACTCAACCCTGTGAACCTTTGTTTCTTTGTGATACTTATGCTTCAATTACTTGCTCATTGCTCATTGTACACTCCATTAGTCCTCTTCAAACACTGTCTACTAGAGTTCAGAGAAGCCAAATGAACTGACATGACATTCTGGCCGATACCAGAGACAAATTATAATAAATCCTCATCGTGAGAAATACAAAGCTTGGACTGATCTCAAGATGACCAACAGTGGACAAGGCAAGTTAGTCGCCATCAAATGAAGGAGATATACCTCAGGATCCATCTATCACCAGGTCCTGATTAGAAACAGTTGTAATAATGTCGTGGCGGATGCAGCAAGGGTAGAGCTGTTTGCAATCTGTGATTGAGAGCTATGGCGTCTGGAAGCCAGAGGTTTTTCTTCTAGTAAGGATGGTTTGGTAGCAAATTTTTTGAGGTCAGCATCATTATTATTATTTTTATTTTATTTTATTTTTACTTGTTTAAGCATCTGATGAGGAATGAAGAGATTTGAAAGATGGTGGCAGCCTGGAGAAAGCAGATTGTAGAGATGGTTCTAAGTTGAGGAAGTGGAATCGTCCAGCCATAGAGATCCCAGAAAGAGGTAGATGTAATGAAGTACGGTAATCAAATGTACTGTAATAAGGAGTCTCCTTTCGTCTGTAAATAAGTAAGCCTAGGTAAGTGAGCCTAGTAATAACTAGAGATCCCAGAAAGAGGAAGATATGAGGAATCCAGTGATCAACTTTACTGTAATAAGAAGTCGACTTTTGTCTGTAAGTAAGGAGAACCCAGTAATAACTAGAGCTAGGACCATCGCTGTGGTACGGAGCTGGAGTGTGATCCTATGTGTAAACCCCACTTGAGGAGGCAGAATTCTTCTGCAGAAATTTTTTGTTTTATCATCTCTGGGCAGGTCAATGAATCTTTTCCACAACCCTCACACATAAGGCCATAATAATGGATTGTGTAAAGTCTATTTTATACCTCCCACTACTTTATGCTGCCGACCTGCCCAGAGATCCAAACCCATTATACCGAACACCTCTGGGATGAACTGATCGGCTTTGGGCCAATCGAACATGCGTCTAATAAACAAATCAATGTATCACCACAATTAACAAGGAATGATCCAATATATCGCCTTCTTCTTCTTAGAAATGATTTATATAATCTGTAATTCAAGCCAAAGGTGGACTGACATTATTGAACTTTTTATCAATAAAAGATTCTTGAAAATCCAGGTGTCCACTTATATTTGGATATAATTTTATAATAAGCATTTTATTACAGTGTTTTGTAGTTAGTCAAAATGTATGAAGATAAAGAAAAAAAACACTTATGCATGCATTTTATTTTATAGTTGTTAATCAAAGCAGTAGAAAATGTGATCCTTAGCAAAACTGAAGATCCAAGAGAAGACGATGATTACGTACATTCAAGGCTCGAAGACCCACGCAACTTTCAAGAAAAGCATCATTTTGAGAGGTGAGTATGATAAAAATGCTTCATATATCTTCTAGTATTCAAAATAATCCTTTTGTAATGAATAACTATTCAGTAATTATCAAAATATACCATTCAACTTCCGCAGAAATTAGCTATAACTTCCAAAAAATCCACTAGAGTTCGTCACGGATCATTTGCAATAGGCTAATCTATAACCTATGAAGTTTTTTTTTTATCTAAGCATTGGATGGGGGGTTCGATATACCTTCCAGCGCAAGTGTCTTACATGGTAATCAATCTGCCCTCAGAAATGCTACCGAGATTGAGCCAATCTGTACCATTAGAGCCTGCATTACCACAAGGGCTGAACAATGCACGTGCAAAAAGAATTCCACAGAGACTAATGGTTATGACGCCTCAACAAGAAACAATTGTTTGTTCCAGAGCAGTCCATCATCTCCAGGTCCAAAACCTTAGAGGAATGGTTGGCGCAGTACTAATTGAAGAAACTAATGGTCAATGTGTTCACTCCTATAATCAAAATAAACATCCCGTTAATCAACATTGGATTCATTTATATTCCCCCATAGCCAAATGAAGAAATCTTCAACAATGCAATTAGATAGTTGCAATCCGATTAAATACCATGAGAGTGGTGCACCTATTTGTCGATATTTTAAGCTGATCGCTCCCATACACTGTCATCAAGAGCTGTTAATGAAAAAATTTCTTCTGATCTGCCTTCAAATCATCAAGGAGAAATTCACATACCAGAGATGAAGCCAGAATTGGAAGTTAGCTGCTCAGATAATTTTAGCAGTAAAGTTCTCTGAGCAGTGCTGACAAGCGGTTAGTACAGCTCATGGGATTCTATCATTGCTGTGCAGAGATTTTGCCAGCATGGGCAATGAACTGTTTATCCTGTTCTATAAGGCAAAGTTTAGACTTCATCAGAAGTACTGCATGGGTTTTGAAGCCACAGATTAATCTTAGATCTTATCCGTAATTCCAACTTGATGCTGCTTGTTAAGCACCAGGTCAGACTCAACTATAAATATGCTCGTCGGCCTTGGATGAGACAGTAGTACCATTGGGAATGCAAGATCAGCATGAAAACGCTCATTGCCATATGACCAGAGAATCCACAAAGTCTGGGATGAACTGGATCATCTGGTGCATGTGAATAGAGAATGACCCAAAAAAAATCGAGCTGACTGTTCGCTGCTTTAAAGGCTGAACGGCAGAAAATATTGGAGGACATTTACAAAATTCTATTGAAGAGTGTTCCACTGAGAATAGAAGACTTCACTGAAATATTTCTGCAATTTTTAACTCCTGTCCTAACATATTTCAGCATAAATGTTGTTGAATAATACAATGGAACAAATAGGAACTCCTCGTTAATTTATCTCACACTTTTGTATGTAATGAATTTTTATATTTTGCACTTTCTGGCCACTTCATTAGGACCAGAATGAGTGACATTTTGATCTTTCCATTGTCCCTGAGTGGGATAAAGGAACTAGTGTATGTCAGGAAAACGTGCCACACCATTACGTGCCCTTTAACAAATTAAGTGTTGTCGGTGTGAGTTTAGCGTCGACTAAACGCACAGGGACATTCACACCTCTTTGGAATTCTATGACTCCATCCACCATCGGGTCATCGGATTTTAACCACCTTCCCGCACAGCTCGTTGATTATAGACCAAACTACCTGGTCCTCATGAAGTTCCAGTCCATGTAGATGTGTTTTAGTGTAAGCTGCTTTATAATTTTCATTTATTGCTTTTCTAGGAAAATTATAGGATCTGACTGCAAAACGAACAGAGCAGAAATACGATTATGAGATTAGCCCCAATGGACGTCAGCCAACCTTGAATATGGAGCATTTTATTCTCCACAACGTTTCTATGATAAACATGTGACGTAATAATATATATATATATGTTCCACTGCCCAATCACGAAGTTCTGGGCACCATTGCAAAAGGTTCTTTCTGGCTTTCTCTGAAATAAGTGGATACTAAGGCAGTTTTGAGCTTGACTTGATTGAATTCGGATATTATTTGCTTCTCATTGGCTGCCCTATTTTTCCGTGTTGCCCTCCTTAGAATACGATTACTTCGATCTTGAAGTATTCTTTGTTTTGCCAAATTAAAGTGTTTGAGATGTGGAAGAACCCTTATTTTCCATTCATTAAAAACATTTGGGATCAATACAGTTAGTTTTCTCTTTCGTTTCTTAAATCATGTACCCTGTTAACCTGCACCCGCGATAACACCTTTATCAAAGTCTGAGCGAGTTATCCCGATTCTCGATCCGGATTACTGCAGTCGAACAGCCTATGCAGTGTTACCACACCAAGGCAACCCAACAATTATACTCAACTAAATAATGCGTCATCACTCCACCTCACATTGGGGTAATAGTCGTTCGTATATTTTTGCCAGTGTGTGTATTTTCCGTGACATGCTGGTACAAATGGGAAGCATTCAAGGAATTAGTCTTGGAAGCTACTAGGCTTTTCATACAAATTAAGAAATATTGATCAAGGGTAATCCCTAAATGGATGTCAGATAAATTAATGAGACTCGTGGCAGAGAAGAAAAGTGCATGGGATGGATATAAATTATCAGGCAACACAGAAGCCTACTGCAGATAAAAGCAAGTCTGTAATCAAGTCACAAAGGAGGTTAGGCAGGCAAAGGCAGATTACGAGAAATATTTGTCAAAGGATGCAAAGAAAAACAGCAAAGACTTCTTTGCTTATTTAAATTCTAGAAGGAAGGCGATGAATCAGATTGGTCCACTTGATATCAATGGTTTGACTGTAGATGATCATTCTCAGATAGCTGATAAACAGAATAAGTATTTTGCATCTACATTCACGCATGAGGAGTAATTCAAGGAGGGGAACGCCAGAAGTTTATCAAACTCTAACAGTGAGCTAAGTGATTTGTAATATCTGAGAGCAAAGTGGAGGAGAAATTGTTGAAGTTAAACATAAGGAAGGCACCCGGGGTGGATGTGATCTGTCCAGTAATATTAAAGGAGGAAGGAAGCAAACCCTTAGCCATAATTATGAGAGCATCCTTGGACTCAGGGGAGGTCCCCATTGACTGGAGATGTGCAAATGTGACCCCAATTCACAAAGGAGGATCAAAAGCTGACACAAGTAATTCTAGACCTGTGAGTTTAACTTCTGTTCCAGGAAAATTAATGGAGGCACTGGTTAAAGAAGCATTGCAGGATCATCTAGACAAGACTGCAGCAATAATTCAGACACAGCATGGGTTTGTTAAGGGAAAGTCTTGTCTGACAAATTTGATTGGTTATTATGATGTGGTTACAAAGGAACTGGATGCAAAAAAATAATTTTGATACTTGGAATTCAGGAAAGCTTTTGATACTGTTGCGTATGGAAGACTACTGCACAAATTGGAGCGGTATGGCATTAAAGGCAAATTGCTTAATGGATAAAAGGATGGTTGAGCGGAGAAGACAGAGAGTGGTAATCAATGGTCACTGGTCTTCATGGTCTAATGTTATTTGTCTGCGCGAGTAGCACACTGGTATCGTCACCTCCTTCCCCACACCGGGTTGAACTGGCCCGGGTTTGAATTCCATCGATGACCGAGGAATTGAAATGGACTTTTTTTAATTCGAGGCTGAGTTAGTCGGTCTCAGGCGTACAGTTGGGTCGATTGTTGTTTTCTGTATTTATTAATGATATTGATGATGGCATATCAGGCGTAATATCCACGTTTGCAGATAATGCGAAGGTTGGCAGAGTTTTTAATGACACTAATGAGAGTACGCTGCTGAAACACGATATGGAAAATTTGAGCCGATGGGCTGAAAGGTGTCAACTGAAGTTTAAAATTGACAAATGTAAAGTACTACATTTGAGAACCAGTAATCACAGAGTAACGTATCAACTCTGTGATACCACAATGACAATGTAGAGAATGAAAAGGACCTGGGGGTAATTGTGCAGACAGATATGAAGTTTTCTGAGCTGTGCAGACGGTCTGCAAGAGTAGCTCATGGTGTCTTGTCAATGATATACAGGAATTTTTCTAGCAGGGATAAGGAGGTGATTATTCCCTTGTATAAGGCAATGGTCAGGCCACACCTTGAGTACTGTATACAGGTCTAGAGGCCTCATTTTCAGAAGGATGGTTGAGTTCTCACACTCAACCATTCCTTTATCCATAATAGCAATTTGCCTCCAATGCCACACTGTTCCAATTTGTGCAGCAGTATCAAAAGCCTTTCTAAGATCCAAGTAAATAATATCAAAGTTATTCCCTGCATCCAGTTCCTTTGTGACTACATTATAGTATCAAATCAAATTGGTCAGGGAAGACTTTCCCTTAACAAACCCATGCTGTGTCTGAACTATAACTGGAGTCTTGTCTAGATGATCCTGCAGGGCTTCTTTAACCAGTGCCTCCATTAATTTTCCTGGAACAGAGGTTAGACTCACAGGTCTATAATTAGTTGTGTCAGCCTTTAATCCTCCCTTGTGAGGATCAAAGGTGAAGTGCACAATTGCACTTCTCCAGTCTGTGGGTACCTCCCCTGAGTCCAAAGAAGCTCTCATAATTATGGCTAAGGGTTTCCTTACTTCCTTTGCTGCCTCCTTTAATATAATTGGATAGATCCCATCCACCCCAGGTGCCTTTCTTGTATTTATCTTCAACAATTTCTCCTCCACTTTACTCTCATTTATTAGAAAACCATCTAGCTCACTGCCAGTGTTTACTTCACCTTCGGCATTCCCCTCGCTGAATAACTCCTCATGTGTGAATGTCGATGCAAAATATCAATTTAGTTTGTTAGCTACCTGAGCAGGATCATCAACAGTTGAACCATCAATATCCAGTGGACCAATCTCATTCATCCCTTTCCTTCTTGAGTTTAAATAGGTAAAGAACTCTTTTCTGTTTTTCTTTGCATCCTTCGCCTGCCTAACCTCCTTTGTAACTTGGTTACAGATCAACTTGTATCTATCATAGGCTTCTGTGTCACGTGTTAATTTATATGTATCCCATTCATTTTTCTTCTCTGCCATATGTCTCATTAGTTCAGGTGACATCCATTTCGACCTAAACCCTGAACAATAATTCTTAGTTGGTATGTAAAGCCTAATAGCTTCCAAGATAAGTTCTTTGAATGCTTCCCATTTTGAATTTGCTGTTGGCAATATCATCAGTTGATCCCACTGTATAGAATTTAAATACTGTCTCAGACCACCGTCGTCACCTTTATGAAAGCAATAACACTTCCCTGATGGTAATTACCTCTTTGAATAAATCCCATTTCAGCACACTGTGTTCACTGCCACCTAGTGGTTCATTTATCTGCAGATTCTTAATTCATGAAGAATCACTGCTGATAATCAAATCAAGAGTATTACTCCCTCTAGTTGCCTCCCGAACATGCTGATGTAGAAAACAATCATCCAATAAATCCACAAAAGCCTTGCTAGTGTGTGAGTGACCAGCCCCCAAATTCCAGTCAATATCTGGGAAATTAAAATCCCCCATTATAAGACTCTCTGATTTACTGGCCCACTCTATTTCCCTGTACAGTTCCTTATTATACTCATCAGAGTCATTAGGCCTATAGCACACCCTTACTTTCAATTCTGATCTCCCAATGCTTGTGTCACACCAAACTGACTCGACACTGTACAGCGATTTCGACTGGCTTCACTTGATTGAAATAATTGAACAGATTAAGTGAGAGAGAAACTCGCCAAGGGGAACATTTTTTTTAAAATAATAAATGTTTATCATTTCTATTATTAGTAGTAAAGGCACATGATGCAAGAAAGAAAGCTTATACAGCAACAGCCAAAAATTAAAAAAGAAAAAACCTTCCTATTTCACCCATCCATTCGTATCAAGTGTTTGTTTAGTTTTGCTTTGAATTTTTACCAGTTGTCAACTTCTACAACGACAGATGGCAGTTTGTTCTAGCAGTTTCACCCACTGGCTATCCTTTTGCTCAGATTGAGAACTGCGAACTTGAGGTAACATACATTCAAATTGAGGAAAGACAGTTGTTGAACAAATGTTTGGAACTTTGCGTTTAGTCAGTGGATAGAACTGCTAGAACAAACTGCCATCTGTCGTTGTAGAAGTTGGCAACTGGTATAAATCCAAGGCAAAACTAAAGAAACATGCGTTGCGAATGGATGGGTGAAATGGGTAGGGGTTTTCTTTTTTAATTTTTGGCTTTTGCTGTATAAGCTTTCTTTCTTGCATCTTGTGCCTTTACTAATACTAATAGAAATGATAAACATTTATTATTTAAAAAAAAATTGCTCCCTTTGGCGATCCTCGTCCCCAACTTAATCTGTTAAATTAGGGACAGAGTGTAGTCACTCAAAATAAGACTTTAATACTTGCTTGCCCATTCTGACAATCTGGGACAATCCTTCTGAAGTACGCTCAAGAATTGAATAAGCACGTGCAGCTTTCCTTAAAATGAAGAATCTTCTATGCCACAGTGATCTTACGCTTACTTTAAGAACAAGAATATTGAGATGTTTTGTCTTTTCTGTCCTCCTTTGTGGAGCTGAGTCCTGGACACTGACAAAGAAGACCGAGACTGAGTTAAATGCTTTTGAGATGTGGTGTTAGAGACGAAGACTATCAGGGACTGATAAAGAATGGTGAGATCATGAGACGAATGAAGAAAAAGACAGAAGTAACTAACACCATTAAGGAGAGGAAACTAAAATATTTAGGACATTTGATGAGGAATGACAAATATAAGATGTTGCAATTGATAATCCAGGGGAAAAAGAAGTCCAGAGAAAAGAAGGAAATCTTGGTTAGCAAACCACAAAGAGTGGTATGATCAGAGTAACGAGGGTTTGTTTAGGGCTTTTACTTCATATTTGTCCATTGAGAAGAGGACATCCAACCTCTGCAAAGAGAGGGCACTCTGAAGAAGAAGAAGAACATTATCCATTAAAGACACAGTTTTAGACACTATTTGTCGTGTAAATTTATTAAAAAAATTTTTTTTAAGAAATACAGTTGATCAAAGCTTGAATTCACTGTAAATCTTCTCGTTCTTCCGAAATCCCATTTATGGACGATGTAACAGTTGATGCAGCTGAGCTCTTTTCTCTTGGGTCATCCATCTCACAGAAAGGGACCATTATCACGATTTTCAGTAGCAACTGAAAATAAAGTTTATAATTTAATACCGACAACTCATTTTTAATTTTCCAACATAATCAATATACGCTAATGTAGGGTGACCAAAGCTGATAGCCACAAACGAGACAAAAAATGAGTTTCAAAGTTTTACAATCAATGTTGAAATGCGTTGTCCCAACAATTTATTAGGAATCCTGCCTTCTCACATCCACAGATCTTCCATTATATACAAATGAAATCGTCCATGACGCTCTGAGTCATGTGATACGAGAACTGTAGGGTTCTGAAAATGGTTAGGTGGAGTCCTTGTGGCGACATCAAAGGCCTCATCTTGTATTGTAATTTTTTCATATCTGTTCTTTCATCCTGATGGAATATTTGTCCTTCACCAAGATTAATTAATTATTAAAGAGCAATATTCACTGAGAGTGTAATATGAGTTAGGATGACATGACCTCTTGACCACTCTGTTTATAACTGGGCGTAACCACAAATAGCGTATTACGTAAGTGGATTTGTCATTAAAGATTAAGTACTTACCACGCTCCAATACAGGTCCGCGCAAAAAATAAAGGTTAGCAGTGAGACCAAAGGAACGCTGAATGGATGCGCCGAGAGAATTTCTTTTTTAGCTGTCAGAACTGGATAAACAATTCTTAGAGGATAGATGTAAACTCTTGTCCAGAACCTGAAAAAATATATTTATTTTATAAAACTGTAAATTTCCACTTCAGAAAGATTAAATTATTTAGTCTGTGGATGATCTAGTGATTTTGTAATGATCAGTCACACACAGGGCAATTCGAAACGATCTTTGTGAAAAAATCTATCTCTCTTTAGATATTTAAACCGCAAAGATCGATAAAGATCGTAAAGTTCGACCGTTTAATTCCATCTGAGCGCTGAGGTGGAATTAAACGGTGCGCCGAGGGTCCAATCATCAAGGTGGTGTCTTAACTAAGAAATCGTTTTGTGTACTCCCATTTCACACAACGTAAAATTTATTCCGAAAATTTAGTTCAGAAATTTGTAAAGGCGATACCCCCCAATCTGTTGGGTGAATTAAATTAAAACAAATTAAAATTTCAATAAAACTGATAACCAATCTTATTACAATAAACAATATTACTTTATAAATAATTAATACAGTAGTATAAATAATTCTAAATATAATAATTTGATCTCTTTAAAAGGATAATCGTGTTGAACTTACCATATTACTAGAGTTAGTATAAAGCCCACGTATAAGGAGAATCGGTGGACAAAAGCCCACTTTGTCTTTTTAACTAAGAGGTATTTGTTTGTCTTGGTAAACTCGAGAAAGACATCGTTAATGTCGTGAACAAGAAATACTAGAACTGCAAGGTGGACATATCTGCAAAGAGAAACAATAATATCGCTAATAAAAAAAAACTTTTTTTATTTAAAATAAAAATAATTTATTTAAAATTTAAAAATAATTTTTGAAGTTTAAAATTATTTTTATTTTTATTTATTTCTTAATTTAATTTTTTATTTTTTTATTTAATTTTTTATATTTTTTAAATGTTAAAATTTTTGTTAAATTTTTTAAATTTAAAAATATTTAAAAAATATAAATTGTTAGCTGATGTCTGTTTTAGTTTCGATCATCTTACCCAAATACATCTGCTGCAGTGATGAGTATCACTGCCACTACGTGATGATAAACCAGGAGCCACGAATCCTTTTTCCAAATATACAAATAGTAAAGGGAATAAAGTTCATGAATGTAAAAAGCACACTCGGTTACTGCAACTGTATAAAGCTCACCGGTTGGCATCTTTGGTAGGTAATCTAAAGAAAAATTATTCTGTGAAACACCTCATGGTCTTAGTTGCTTTGGTGAAAAATCAAACACTCTTAAATAGTCCATTAATCTTTAAATTTAAATTTTTAAACATTTAAGTTTTTAATTAAAAAATTAAAAATTTATTTTAAGTTGATTTTTTCATATTTCAATTAAAAATTTAGTTTCCCATTTTTAAACTAAATTTTTAACTTTTCTTTTAATTAATATTTTTAAATTGATTTTTTAAAATTAAAATTTAATCTCTTAATTTAATCTAAATTTTTCTATTAATTTAATTTTTAAAAATTTATTATTAATTTAATTTTTTAAAATTTATTATTAATTTTTTAAATTAAAAATTTCCTTTGTTTTTAAATTAAAATTTTTATTTAAATTTAAAATTAAATTAAAGTTTTAAATGAAATATTAGCAACTGAATGTCAAACTATCCCTCACCATCTTGCCATATACTGGGTTTCTTCAAGTAATTGTGTACTCCAGATTGTCTGATGGCAGCCCAGTTTATTAAAAATATCAGAAAATAAAAAATCAGTTTCCACATACTCTCGGTAAACTTTTTCTCTTCTGGTTTATCGAGTTGGTAGATTAATCCAATTTTCTACAAAAGAATTTTAAAGTTTTCAAATATTACGATAATATATATACGAGAAAGAATTTAGATCAATAACTGTAAAAAAAACTTTTAAAAGGGCACAATTGCATAAACAGTATTACTTAACAAATACACTAATTTGCATACAGTAAAATGAAAGATATATATTTTTTATTTTAATAAACCCATAATTTCGTTGACTTTCAAGACTGTAGACATACAAAACAGATACTCCTATATTGGAGTTCGAAAAGCTCACGAAGTCCAGCAATTCACCCGGCCAGCACAGAGCTCAGATCTGAACCCGATCATCTTTTGATGAACTGTATTGATACTCTCATTGGGAACAAAGGTGGCCCTACACCTTGTTCATCAAAAGTGACATTTTCCGATACACACTAGTGTTGTATACTTTTCTTAGGATAGTATACTTCATATGCACAATTTTTAAAGTTTCTTTGGTAAAATAACGGAAGAAAACATTATACTTCTGTGTATACACTTACAACAAAAAAATTTGAGTGTCCTACCTTAAATAATGTTTTATCCAGTAAACGCCTTGTAGTCATCAGCAGGAAGGCACCAAGGAGCACGTCTAAACCAAATGTTAGATTAATCCTTTGAAAATAGTGAATATTCGTCCCTAAATCACCCACAAAATCTTTTTCGTATATAACCCAATAGGAGAAGTTCAAAAATGCGGATATAAATTGTCCATAACTTGGACTATCCTCCCAATCGATGTCAAGAGACTCCATGATACGAGAAGTGCACAGTAACCGTCAAAGGAGCACAGTTGTTGTTGAAGGCTCCCAGGAGAATAACCACATCTTTTACTTCAAAACATCTCTAACCGGACGTTAAAATTTAATTTGAACGCTAATATACATCAAGCTTTATTAAAGCAATCATATTAAACGAAGTTATTATGTAGCGCATGCGCCTAATTTCAAGCAAAAAATGTCGATCAAAATGTAAATGCAATGAACTTTGTGTTCATAATATCAACGCTGGGATACGCTATGTTGTAATATCCATTTTACAAAAACAAAAAAAGAAATGCAGCTGAAATGTTTGCCACAGGTGTGTAAACGTAACATTCGAATAACGTATCACGTATATGAATCGAACGCTGACACGCTCAGCTGTTTACAAACTATTCACAAGAATAAACACAGTGACGTCATTGTTGTGAATATTCGCTACAGAGTGGAAAAACTGTTTACTTTTGCATTAATAGTGTATTCAACCAACAGACTCACAAGAATACAGAATAATAACACTGCAGTCAACTTCTTTTGATCATTTTAGAATACACGTAGTATTTTGTATATACACTACCCCACCATTAATGTCCAGACACCTGCATATCTACCGACTTCGTGGAACAATCTCCACCATATTTTTGTAAATGTCCGGAATTCCATTCAATTCATCCCAGAATTTTCTATAGGATTGAGACTAGGACTATGGGCCAATCCAATTTTTCAACCCTCATAACCTCAAATCAGTCCATAACAACGCAGTATGACATGGAGCGCTGTCTGCTGATACAGGTCCAGAACAGTTTCGGCACCAATCAGCTTCAATTCGTAGAACATATCACCAACTGTCTACCTAGGGATCATCAGTGCCGTCAGAATGTCATGTACAGTCTGTTTATGTGGCACCCTAATATCATTTCGCGCTGGAAGTCTGTTAACTCCATGGATCGTGGAGTCTGGCATTCGCAATCGTACCACTCTCTCTTAGAAGGCCTATGGGCATATTTATAGTTGCGTCTAGGAAGTAGCTCTGGGTAGGACGTATCCAACTGGCAAGGAAAAATGTCCTAATATTGTAGTAGGGTACTGTATAATGATTTTTTTCATTTACCACCATTTTAATGAAGCCATAAATACCTTTTATGGAGTTTTAAAATCTATTTCCAAAATCTTATTTTGTCTTTCATTAGATTTTATACTACTTGTAAATATAAATATAAAAACCAATACAGAGAATTAATTATTTATAAAAAAAAAACAAAAATTAAGTCACGTGACAAAGTTTATTTTTTTTTTAATTAAAATAATTTTCAAATTTTAATCTTATACAAACTCTTTGTAAATAAATTACATTTTTAAGAGATTGGAGAAGTAACTGAAATTGCATACGTAGGAGAATATTTAGCTTCTTAAATCACGAAATATTCTACATCTTCGTAACCAAGAAGATAAGTTATTCAAGACAAAAGAAAGTAAAATTTCAATATAATATCGGTAAGTTTTGATATTTTTTTGATATTGCAAACTTCAAAATTCCATCTTATAAAATAATTCTTGTTCTTAATACCAGATGGCGCCACCGAATGTGCAAAAATATATATAAATATCGGTAAGTTTTGATAATTCTTTTTTTTTTTTGATATTGCAAACTTTGAAATTCTATTTTATAAAATAATTCTTGTTCTTAATATCAGATGGCGCCACTGAATATGTAATGTATGAAATCGGTAAGTTTTGATAATTTTTTTTTTGATATTGCTAACTTTAAAATTCCACCTTTATAAAATACTTCTTCCTCTTAATATCAGATGGCGCCACCGAATGCGCAATCTATAATATTAGTAAGTTTTGATATATTTTTATAAAATAATTCTTATTATTAATACTAGATGGCGCCAACGAACATGCGTGTTTTCTATATCTACTATAATACGTAGTTTTCTATGTTATTATGACAAATATGAATCTGGCAAATGTATACTTGTTTCCAAAAGATTAGGTAGGCTGTAAAATTCGAGATATAAAGTAAACTATATACTTAATAGAATTCTGTTACATATTTTGAGGAAGAAATTATTTTAGGACAATTATATTATTTGGTGATCAAAAGAGTTCGTGCGGATTTTTAGGATAAAATTAAAAGAAACTTAAAAATTTACAAAAAGACTTTTATGGTTCTCTGTGATCGCTATGGTTTGACCATTTAAGTTCTGTGGCTGTGCCAATCCTGATTCCAATCCAAAATAATTCTCTGTATGCACGTCTGCTCTCTTCACTTATCGGAGTTTTTGTTTCCTTTAACCACCCCTACTTGTGGTAAGTCTTGAGGTTTCGTGGGAGAGAAGAATCAATACCATTAATTTGTTCATTGTTCCGCACCATGAACAATGCGCTCTGTGCCATCAGTGTTTACGCTCGATATGGGACTGTCCGACTGTGTACATGTCATTTTTCGGTGAAAGCAGTTATTGATTATCCCATAACTCCCCCGTCTCAATTTATCTTTCTAGAAGACAATTTATCTTTTTTTTTTTTATTTCTTTATGCTCGAAGACTTCTCCACTGACTTTATCTATAATAAAAAGTTTGTACATTATTTTAAGCACAACGGATTTATTCTTACTTTTACTTGCCGAAAACTATTTCAACTATTTCTTCAGCAAGATTCTTTTTTTGTTCCCGTTGTGATAATATTTATTTTTAAGACTTGTAAAAAGATACTTTAAAGAATAAAAACCTAAAATAAGTAATTTCACTTTATGTGCCACAGAGTTCACCATCTCTATAACAATTCAAGATTGTACGTACTTTAAAAGCAGTAGTTTTTAAGTGTTTTTGGTCGAAGGTTAAAAACACGTCACGTCTCATGCCCATATATGCTCTCGTAGGTAGCAAAGTTAGTAGGGCCATCCACCACACGAAGGACTCAGGTCTTTTCTACCGTGGTGGAAAACACTTCAGTTCGAGTCTCGTCAATAAAGGAGGGATTTTATGGGCTTTTTTCAGAAAGTGGCTGAGTTAATCGGTCTAAGACGGGGGTACCATGTTTTTTCTCCCCGAAACTTGGGTTTTTCATCCAGCAAACAATACCCACATATCCACAGACACACGCACACAGAGCAATGTACACACCATACTGCCAATCACCGCGATACCATCGAATATATCATACCTATCTACCAAAAACACCTTTGTCTCAAGTGTGCATTCTTGTACATACCAATCTTTTCTATATATACCTGCACATACCAATCTTTGCCATACAAACCTGCATTACCATACTACCAAAAGAACTTAAAGTCTCAAACACATATCAAATCTGCCATACCTGTCTTCATACTTATCTACGAAACAGTACCAAACCACTTCCAGTCTCTTCAATTTCTGCCATCCTTACCCATATTTGAAAACCACATTACCAGAAATATTTCTTTTGCCTATAGATCTGTAACTACCTAAATACCATGCCTACCTATCAAGGGCAGTTCAAACCTTATACAAATAGCGAATTATTCCATGGAAATCTGGATACCATACTGCCAAAAGCACTTCAAGTCTGGCACCTATCTGTCCAAACAACAATCGTCATCTAATTCTACATGTTAACCTTTTCCATGCCCAGAGTTTAATGGTCACAACTCCAGCTTCCGTTTTCTAGTGACACGGGTCGAGATGTTGAGGATTCTGCAACTATTAATGACCTCGCACAGTCTGTTCAATTACTTACCAGAATAACAAACAATTCTAACCACACAGCCAATGCTCTTGACCTTTTTCTCACAAACAACCCTCCCAAATACATGGCCGTAGAGAGTGGTCCTCTAGGCACCTCAGATCTCTTCTCCAATAGAACCTATCATGGTCCTTCCCAACTTGGTGTTGTTTGACATTACAAGAATGCTAAATGGGATGACCTCCGAGATTTCTTTTCTTGGTTGGATTACTGTTTCAAATCTTCTGATACCAAAGTTTGCTTAGATTGTGTCAGTGACATTATTTTTGTAGGATGGAATCCTTTATTCCACATTCCACTTGTGCGTTTCGTTCTTTAGCTAATCTTTGGTTTTCCAATAAATGTGCTAGGGCTGTTGAAATTGAGAATGTTGCATATCGCAATTGGCTGACATTCAAATCTCCAGGTACATTTTCTGCCTACACCAAAGCTCTTAACAATTATAAACAGCTATTAATCAATCTGAACTATATTTTGAACAGACCAGACTAAGAGTAGAAAACGCTTTTTGTCCAAACTACAGTTGAGAATTTTGGTCTCTTTCCACAGCTATTGACCGCAGCTTTTGCCCATCTCTGTTAAAACCAGATGGTTCCATGGTTCCATTGTATCCTCGTATCCAGCGTGTTTCTAAAAAGGGTGATAAATCCCTAGCATTCAATTATCGTCCCATTACACTTGCACTCTTTCTAAAGTAAGGGAAAATCCATCCATTAACCACCAACTCCTAAACTATCCAGAAACATTCCATCTGATCAAAGGTCGCCAATATGGATTAGACGAGTGTCGATGTTACCCATCTATTGATAATTTCAATGGAAGAGTTTAGTGAGACTCAAGCAGTTGCTCTTGATGTTACTGAGGCTTTTGATCCTTTTTGACATGAAACTTTTCCGAATAAGCTTCGATCTTATGGATTGCTTACTGTTTTCTGTAATTGAGTATCCAGTTTTTCTCTCTGATTCCTCACTGTGGATAATGGTAGACTCTCTCTCTCTTCTAACTTCTCCAGTAACGCTGGCGTTTCCCAAGGTTTAGTTTTTTCTCATATTCTTTGCTCTTGTTTATTAATTACCTTCTTCCAATGGCTGGAAATCCTGTCCATAGGTTTGCTGATGACAGCATATTGCATTCCACATTCCAGTTTGAGAAATCTTGCCCTGCACAAACAGATTCAACTTCTCGAACATTCACTACCAGTTCCTTAAATACCGATCTCCAGCGAATTCTAAAGCTGGGCAAAGATAACTTAGTTGATCTCAATCCTTCTAAAACTCAGTCCTGTCTTGTATCTCTCAAATAGGATTCTTCTGTTCCGATGTTTATCTTTGTTGACACTCAGATCTCTAGAAAAGAACAGATATCTCTATCACTTCTAA